>NC_048596.1:222455413-222620413 GCF_003668045.3 Cricetulus griseus
CTCTTCTCTCTCCTCCTCTGCTCTTCTCTCCTATGCTCTATCTCTCTCTCTCTTTCTGGCAACTGGCCATGGCGTTAAGCCATTAACCCTGTTTCTCTTCTTTCTTACTCTCTCTATTCTGCCCTGCCTATAATAAACTGGTTAATATGTCTAATAGCCTCATGTCTCATCCTGCGCCTTTTCTTTATATCTAATTTAAACAAAAATCTAACACCCTTAGCATTGTATCAGGGACTGTGAGACGACATATATAAGGAGTCTCTCATATACATGGCTATTTGTAGGCTCTTGGTTATGGGATTCAGATTGCTCTTACATAGGATCGATCCAAGAGTGAGTTTTCAGATGACTTGTGTCCAATGTGCTGATTTCAGCTCCATCAAGAATCATACTTAGTCATAGCCTCTTCTTACCCCTCTTTACTGATCTCCACCGTTTCTGTAAGACAGTTTCAATGAACCTACATTGGGAAGCTTGCCTAAGAACCAGGAAACCATATCTCCCATTTGTTTAACTATCCTTGAAAGGAAAAACAACAGCACAGCAGAGAAGGAAGAGCACACTCCTAAAGTCCAAGTTTTTCTTGAAGAAGTCATGATACCCTCAGCAGAACTGGACTTTACATTACACAGAGCAATCCAATAGTAAAGGAAGAGCATAGGATACCCCTTTCCTAGGAGGCCCCTTCTGGTCACTGGACTAGAAGAAGACTGCAATGACTTAATTCAAAAGTGCAATGTTTCATGAATAGCAAACATCAAGGCATCTAGAAAAAAATGCTTCTCCAAAGATTAACACTTGCTCCAACATCAGAGAGCTTTTGGGAGACACTTGGTCCTTCTCACAGTAGAATTAAATTAAAAGTTTAACAATCTGGATCTGGGGCAGCTGGCCTTGTTGATATCCCCAAGGAGATCTTTCCTTCAAAAAGAACTGTGGGTGAAAAAGAATAAAGCAGAATAATTATGGCTATAATTCCCATGTTATTAAAAGATGCTCAAGGACCATTAAAGAAGGGAATTTCTTTGGTTGGAAGTTATATATCACATGAATATAAAATTACTCCCAAAGGCTCTGACATACCAGGGACCATTTGGAGGAGATCTCACCAAGATGAGGCCCTGGGCATTTGTATATGTGCACCAGGTTCTGGCTAATTATTCCTGTGTCATTGTTTTGAACCTTTTCAACTTGCCTGGAGCACATATCGTACAAAAACAAAATAGAATCCCATTTCACAGAAGAGAAAATAAAGGTCAGGAAGATTAGCTTGGCCCCAACCACATGCTAGTAAATAGCTGAGTTGATGATCTGATTCTGAAGGATTGTCTCAGCCATCACGTTTACTAGAATACTAAAGGCAGTGACTGTTTGGGGAACTCTCACAAGGTGCCCAGGCACTGCAACACATGGGTAAGTTAGGTAGAGGTCTCCCTGTGTCACATGGTAGAGATATAGCACTCCCAATGCTTTTTCATTGGACCCCGAGGACAGTCATGTCCTAGCATGTCCTTATGATGTTTGTTCCTTGGACTCCAAGGACAGTCATACTTAGCATACAGCTCTGAGGTGCCTCCTGCCCAACACAAACACTTCATTCAGTTACTCAAGCCCTTTCATAAAGAACACCAGTGAGCTACTGATTGAAAAATGGGAACAATGCTGAGGGCTAAACAGAAGGAAAGAATGCTAAACATTTTCTATGTGACAGATACCTGCCAGGTTAATAGGGATAGAATGTATCCGTGCATATACATATACATGTATATATCTACACACATGCATATGTATGAAACTACCTCAATCGTGATTTCTTGGTTTCAAGTGACACAACAACCAATCAAATTATATCTGACAAAATAAGACTCCAGCTTTGTCCTGGATATGAAATGAAAGAGAGCTTAGTTTTACAGCCATTCTGTCTATGGCTTGAGCATCTAAAATGGAAGTGCTTGCTATGGTAGCAAACCAAGGTGCTCCTTCACAGATGCTATAGAAGTCAGCACCCAGCACAGCCTAGCCAACAGTGGCCTCCAGAATGCCCAGCACATGGTCTCCCCAACACAAAGTGAAGCCCTGGGAGCTGATTGTATTACTTTTTGAGCTGTAATCATGGTTTACACTTAACACTGCATCTGGTGACTTCCTGTGGGAGCTTCAAGCTTGAAAATCACCATGGTGAGAATATCCACACCACAGAAGCCAGAAAAATGCTTCAAATCATGGTGTATCCCCCTAAACCCCATGGGTTATTAGTTTACCAGCATACTGTGGTCACCATCTATTATTTATTGTGATGATAAATTTTATGTGTCAACTGGACTGGACCATAGGTCTAGGGTACCCATAATGTTGTTTCTGGGGGTGTCTGTGAGCGTGTTTGTAGAAGAGAGCAATTGACTTGGTGAGACTGAGAGAAGCAGGTGGTTTTCTCAATGTGAACAGGAGTCATTCAGCTCACCAGGGCTGGACTAGAACAAAAGGAAGGCGGCATTTGTTCCAAGTTTGTCCGCCTTTAGCTGGGATGTCAATTTTCTGACATTCAGGCTCCCAGTTCTTGAACTTTTAGATCTGGAATGCTCACCATCAGTGCTCAGGATTTTAAGCCATATCACAGATTCTTCTACACTCGTAGGCTGCAGCTGGGCCCACTATAACTACATGAGTCGTTATCTTAGGTTTTGAGTGTTAAATGTTCCTCATAAGCTCATGTGTTTGAGGAGCCAATGGTGCTGTTTTGGAAGGTTGTGAACTTTTGGGAGATGAGGCCTATCTCTCAGACAGTACAGAAGCAGGGCTGGGGGTTACTGTTGAGCCCTGGCTCTGGTTTGGAACTCTGCCTCCTGATCCCAAGAGATCCGAGGAAAGCAAACCACAGGGTTCCACAGTGTCAGCTAATACCACTTTGGACTAAGCTCATCCCAGCCACGGCAGCGTCTCCACTGTGACACACTGTGTTCTCTAGTCTATGCATCAGCATAAACCCTTCCTTCCTTAGGCTGCTTCTTGTCAAATATTTGGTCACAGAGATGATAAATGTAACTAATATAGATACTGTATATAAAATATATATAATACATATTCTATATGCATATATATATATATATATATATATATATATCACATATATGCCATGTATGTTCTGTTGGCTTTGTTTCCAGAAACAGACATTTCTAAGAAAAACAATGAGAAATTACATGCATTTGACTGGACCTTGTGGCATATGCCTGTAATCTCAGCTTCTTGGGAGGCTGAGGCAGGAGGAATATAAGTTCCTCTGGGCTACCAAGCAATCTCGAAGCAAGGCTGTGCAACACCCTGGCCCAGAATGTCAGCAGTAGAGTACTTACACAGCATGCACAAGGCCCTAGGTTAAATCACCAGAACAGAAAACAACCATCAAAAAGGACTTGCCTCTCCAGAAGTTTCTCTACATAGAGTATATGTTACTCAAATAAAGGGAAAAAAGCAAAGAAGATCAAATTTCTAGTTTCAGAGCCTAATTTTAAGCCAGTAACCATCTCTCTAAAACTCTAACTGCAGATGGCTTCTCCATGGAATAATTTCTGTGTAAAATGAACAGGTTTTACCCCAGACCCAAATGTCTGCCTCGGATTCCCCAGAGCGCCACCAGCCTCAATTTCCGCTGGATCAGCTTTGTGTCTCCCTCTAATTGCAGCACTTAAACTGAGACTTGTGGCTGTCTTCCACAGCAAAGCTTGTCGAATGCTTCATTCTCAGGGTAAACAGATTTCCAGTGAGGGCTGCCAGCAGCACTGAGAACCTGCCAAGCTTGGCAGATGCTAAGGTTTGAGGTTCTTCTGTCTGTTCTCAGCTCCACGCTGGCTGTGAACTAGCTCTACTCCCCACGGCCCACCACACTCTCAGCCACTTTTGCCAAAAACCATCTTCTCGGTTCAGTCTTGTGCTTCCCACTGGTCAGATTAGCTGAACCAGTGACAGTCCTGATGCAGCCCAATGGCAAAGGCTAGTCTCCTTTTCCCATTGTTCCCTGATCTTTACCCCTTGACTTCCACAAAGGAGAGGCATCTCTCTCTCTCTCTCTCTCTCTCTCTCTCTCTCTCTCTCTCTCTCTCTCTCTCTCTCTCTCTCTCTCCTATCTTGTTTTCACCACAAACACTGCTTCCCCCACAATACTGTCAACAGCCATTGTTTCTCCCTTAGCTATGTTTCTTTAATTGGGATAAAATCTGAGGTGAAGAGAGTGAACTGTGTTTTTGTACACAAGCCTCAGCCTTTGAGTGATCTTGAGCGTAACAGCTCTCAGCGATCTGGTATGATCAAACCACCTGAGATAATGAGTTAAACGAATCAAGATTTATTTTAGCTCAGGGTTTCAAAGAGATGTCAGCCCCAAGTCCTCGTCTGTTGGTTCTGGGTCCATGGGAAATCAGAGTGTAATGGTGGAATGCTGTTCATCTCATGCTAGAGGATGCTGTCCATCTCATGCTAGAGGATGCTGTCCATCTCATGCTAGAGGATGCTGTCCATCTCATGCTAGAGGATGCTGTCCATCTCATGCTAGAGGATGCTGTCCATCTCATGCTAGAGGATGCTGTCCATCTCATGCTAGAGGATGCTGTCCATCTCATGCTAGAGGATGCTGTCCATCTCATGCTAGAGGATGCTGTCCATCTCATGCTAGAGGATGCTGTCCATCTCATGCTAGAGGATGCTGTCCATCTCATGCTAGAGGATGCTGTCCATCTCATGCTAGAGGATGCTGTCCATCTCATGCTAGAGGATGCTGTCCATCTCATGCTAGAGGATGCTGTCCATCTCATGCTAGAGGATGCTGTCCATCTCATGCTAGAGGATGCTGTCCATCTCATGCTGGAGGATGCTGTCCATCTCATGCTGGAGGATGCTGTCCATCTCATGCTAGGAGGATGCTGTCCATCTCATGCTAGAGGATGCTGTCCATCTCATGCTGGAGGATGCTGTCCATCTCATGCTGGAGGATGCTGTCCATCTCATGCTGGAGGATGCTGTCCATCTCATGCTAGAGGATGCTGTCCATCTCATGCTAGAGGATGCTGTCCATCTCATGCTAGAGGAGCTGTCCATGCTGTGCTGTCCATCTCATGCTGGAGGATGCTGTCCATCTCATGCTAGAGGATGCTGTCCATCTCATGCTAGAGGATGCTGTCCATCTCATGCTAGAGGATGCTGTCCATCTCATGCTAGAGGATGCTGTCCATCTCATGCTAGAGGATGCTGTCCATCTCATGCTGAGGATGCTGTCCATCTCATGCTGGAGGATGCTGTCCATCTCATGCTGGAGGATGCTGTCCATCTCATGCTGAGGATGCTGTCCATCTCATGCTAGAGGATGCTGTCCATCTCATGCTAGAGGATGCTGTCCATCTCATGCTAGAGGATGCTGTCCATCTCATGCTAGAGGATGCTGTCCATCTCATGCTGGAGGATGCTGTCCATCTCATGCTGGAGGATGCTGTCCATCTCATGCTGGAGGATGCTGTCCATCTCATGCTAGAGGATGCTGTCCATCTCATGCTAGAGGATGCTGTCCATCTCATGCTAGAGGATGCTGTCCATCTCATGCTGTGCTCCATCTCATGCTAGATGCTGTCCATCTCATGCAGGATGCTGTCCATCTCATGCTAGAATGAAGGAGGGATCTGTAGACCTTCAAGCCAACCTTCAACTTCCACCAAATAAGTCCCCACATCCCAAAGTTTTCAGAAGTTTCTTAACTAGCTTCCTGTGTTGGAAATTCTAGTCTTTCAGCACATGAACCATGGAGGACATTTCACACACAAACTATAGCAAGGCCTTTCTTTGGTAATGGTCCAGCAAAGATGGAGAAAGACATTTTGAGCCTTTTAACTCTGGAGCTCAGCTGAAAAATAGAAACACCCTGTCTGGCATTATATTTTATACCATGACCTTGGGGCAGAGATGGCACCTCCTTCCTTTCTCCCCCAGTGGCCTGATGGCCTTGCCCTTACCAAGTCCCACTGCTCTATTCTTCCTTGATGCTCACTTTCAAGTTCTGTATTTCAGTTGTGGCAGAAACTCCCAGTGGTGTCCACTTGACAGCCCTTGCTATGTGAAGAGCCAAGCTCTGTCCTTAGGAGAGAATACAAGTGGGAAAAGAGTCACAGGGGAAAAGCCAAATCCCGATCTCTTGGCAGTAAGATAACTTTGAGGTGATTGCAAAGAGGACACTTTCAGGCTGATACAAAGAAAAGTAAGACACCAAAGATTAAGTCAATTTTCAGTAGTCACACCAGTGAAATTAGACAGATTGATGGCTTGAAAGTAGCCAATGGTGTCATTCAAAGTCAAGGAAAGGAAAGTTGTATTTTGGGAGCATAGCTTCTAGTGGACAGGGATCTGCCGGGACAGGGACCTGCAGTGGAAAGGTGATGGGGATGTCCTTCTGTATGCTGTGAATATATGCTTCTCTTATTGGTTGATGAATAAAGCTGTTTCGGCCAATGGACAGGCAGGATGTAGCCAGGCAGTAAGCAAAGGCAAGGCTACCAGACTAAGAGAATTCTGGGAAGAGGAACCCAGGGAGTGAGTTGGCAGCAGGATGCCATGTAACTGCCAAAAAAGCAAGAGGCTTGGGTATCACCAGTAAGCCAAGACCAAGTAGAGATACATAGATTAATAGAAATGGGTTAATAATTAACCCATCGGTCAAACAGTTTATAATTAACATTAGCCTCTGTGTGTTTATTTGAGACTGAAGGGTGGTGGGACTGGGCTGTACAAAAACCTCCATCCCCAGACAGGGGTCTGCAGTGGACAGGGGTCTGCAGTGGACAGAGTCTGCAGTGGACAGGGGTCTGCAGTGGACAGAGTCTGCAGAGGTTTCCTTTTCTCAACATGCCCTTTACTATCCAGAAGCTGACCATCCTCACCTGTGATGTCTCAGTGTATAAAATGATTCTCTTCACTGAGCCTGTAGGCACAGACCTGCAATATCAGCTACTCAGGAGGCTGAAGCAAGGGGATCACAAGTTCAAGTTCTGTTTGGATTACAGAGCAAGCTCAAGGGCAGCCTGGGCACCTTAGTGAAATCCTGTCTATAATCAAGTGACAGAAGAGATGAGGATACATCTTAGTGGTAGAGTGTTGACCTAGTCTCCAAGAGGCCTCAGCAAAGGAAAAAAATTCTCCCAAAGATTCGTGCCATCTGATATATAAATAATAGAGATGAAGCCTTATTCTGAGGAAGAGATCTATGATCTTGATACCTCTAACTCTCCCCGAGCTGCTCATTCATAGAAATAAAATGATAAACCCTTTCCTTCCAGGAAACTTCCAGAATGAAGCCATGAATGCACATGAATTGACACCCATTTCCCTAAGAACTCCTGGAAGGTCATGTTCTGTTGCTGCCCCCACCTTCTGTTCCACTGTGGATATGTTGGGTCAGCTCAGTGACTTCCTCAAAGATGACTTCAGCTCTGTTCTACATCATCCCACCCCATCACCCTGGGATCCTCTCTTTTGTCACACAAGGTCAGAGGTAAAGGGTGCTGTTCAGTGTCTCCTTTACTCTCTCTTTCTCATCCTCCTCTTCCTGATCCTCTCCTGTACTATATGTGCCATTTCTTCTAGAACAGCGAGGCCTGCCATCAGGCTACAGAAAGGATTCAACCATGTAGGGGGGAGGTCTGTCTATTGGGGTGCATTTTATTCCCAGAGGACTGAATGATCTCACAGAATTCTGGCCTCCCATCTCATATCCCAAATGCTCTTTAATTTGATAACCATTTATATAAGGCTCTTCTGCCAGCTAGGAGTTATAGGTCTGAGCTGCCAGAGTAAGGCACAGTCACTGATAGGTTATATACACTGATAGGCCCTTGTACATTCTATCTGTTTATAGGTGTGTTTGCAAATGTGAGGTATGCTTCCTCTAGGGGTCCTGATGATGACTATCACCAGAAGGATGCAGAGGTCATGAGGGAGCAGAAAGGTTGAGTCAGGGGAAGAATAGAAGAAAGGATAAGTGACAGGTGGGGTTTTAGTTGGGGGTGGGTGGGGCAGGACACAAGGGAGAAGGGAACTGGGATTGTCATGTAAAAAAATCTTGTTTCTAATTCAAATAAAAAATGATTTAACAAAATAGAATTCAAAGTTACCATCTTTGTTCTAATGTGGTTTCTATATACACATGGAATAATGTGGTACCTATTCCTGTGTGTGTTTTGGTTATATTCTTTTCTATAACTTAATATGTGGTCAGGTATGGTGCCCCATGTTTGGAATTATTTGTATTTCTTTCCCCCTATTATAAAATGATAACATAATGTTTATATTTTTGTGTAAGTTATTTGTTTTCACTTCATACATACTGGGGATAACCCCTTTTGTGTTTTAAAGCTGCAATACTCTACAGGTGCACCAAAATGCATGCAGCCAGTCTCCTGTGGGTGGGCATCGGGTTGTCTCCATTCTTTTGCTCTAATGCACAGCCTTGCTAGGTCAAGGGTTAACACACCTGTAATCACATCAAATTTCTCTTCATCCTCCTCCACTGCAGCTGTGTCACTTTGCACTCCTAATGGTAATAAATGTGGTGTCTTTTTCCTTACAGCCTTGTCAAGAGAATATGGAGCCAAAGGTGGATTTCTATTTAATTAATAATTAATGAAATTGTGTGTGTAGGCAACATAGTATGTGATAAAAGGTATTTGCATGTTCTTTTTCTTTTGTATGACTCTGAGGGGTGCATATTTCCAGAAATACCAGAACAATAAATGGAACGAGTAGATCAAACTCTTATTCTATTTCCCAGCTGGACGAAACCATCTAATACAGATAGAGGAATAGGAGATCTCAAACTGATACACACAAATACTACACTCGATCTTAGATAGAGGGCTGATAAACAATTCAGTGTGTGTTTGTTTATTATTAGTATTAGTAGTATTAATATGCTATTACTATTATTTTAAGACTAGGTCTCACTGCACAGCCCAAGTTGGCTTTGAACTCAGTACTTTCTTACCTCTCACTCCTGAGTGCTGGGATTTTAGGTGTGTGTCACCCTGCTTCCTTCAGTGTGTTAGTAATTTACATTTTTGTATTACAAAGAGAAAGGATTGATATTCTTAAAGATGTACACTGTAATTTCTGGTAGACTGTACCTCACTTAGGCTAAGACCTCAGGCTAAGAGAAAGGACGCAATTCTAGAGACAGTCAAAAGGCATCAAATTGCATACACACAAAAATCAAAATAAATCTAATTTGCTCTAATGCACCCCCATTAAATATAAACAAGTTTTTGCTGTTAGCATAGTGTCTGTCACAATGATAAATCACTGTAACTGAGAGCAGAGCATGGGAGAAAGTTCATTTGGGATTATGGTACTAGGGATTTTAGAACCTATGGTGGGGAACCAGGGCAGCAAATGGCAGGCATGACAGCAGAAGCAGGAAGTCGTGAGTTCACATCTTCACCCATGTGCAGGGAACAGAAAGAATAAGCTGGGGTGGGGGGTACAGGCTATGAACTTCAAAGCCCACCCCTGGTTCCATGATGAATTTCTTCCAGCAAGACTACATCACTTTCCCATACAATGCTACAGGCTGGGGAATGGCTGTTGTGTTCAAATACATAAGCCTATAGGGATGGAAATTCTCACTCAGAGTACCACAGCACCAAAAATCATTCCTCAACAAAGAGATAAAAAACAAATAGAGGGAAGTTTGAAGTATTAGATGTTTGTATTAGAATATCCAGAATATATAATGGACTTTGAAAATCAGCAAGAAAAAGAAGGCAAAATATTAGGAAAAGACTTGAACAAATATTTTTTACATAAGAAAAAACTGAATGAACCAAACTAAGTAAAATTATCTTAAGCATTGGGAAAATACAACTTTGATATTTGATGAATAATGATGTATAAGTATACAACCAGTGGTCTAGCAAAAGTTTAAAGTCTTAGAAAATTGGAGCCCTTAGAAATTGGAGCCCATTCTACCTGCACACATACAAAAGAATGCTCATAGATACAAACTGGAACTAAACCAAACTCCTATGTACTGTAGAATAGACAAATATGTTATCATATTTGTAAACTGTCAAGTTGTTAACACCAGAGAGAAAAGCTCTAATTCACAGCATCTGCCAATTTCCATGGTGTAAATACTCCCTCCAGGGCCAATTTCAAGCTCTCAATATTGCATCAATTGGCTTATAGAGTCCATGAACATTTAACCACCAGTTCTCAATCAGGGCAAGCTGGCTTCAGCACTTTCCTGGGAGTATTCCTAGGTTGTAATACTACTCAGCAATAAAAGTGAATGAATGATAGCTACAGGCAAAAGTATAGCTAAATCTCATGAATGCTATGTTTTACAAAAAACTCAAATAGCAAAAGAAGTCACAGAGCACGATTTCATTGGTACAGAGTTCAAAATGGACCAATTTAAACATACTTAAAAATACTTGTGTGGTACAAAGGTAAGTGGTAGAAAGGGTAAGTGTCCTAAACATGAGGATGATGGCTAAATCTAATGAGAAAGAGAGGGGTTCAAAATGGTAAAGGGTGTGTGGTGGGCTTCACTGCAGGTAATGTTCTATTTCTTGACCTGAGTGGTATTAAAAAACACATTCGTGTTTTTAAAATGTACTCTTGTATGTATTCTGTTTTGCATGTATTAAATCAGTGGTGTGTTGCAGTCTGTCAAAATGGGCTCATACCAAATCATAAGACACCCCCCACCCCCACACCCCCACCCCCCACCCCCCCCCCACCCCCGTGCTCAACTACTCCCCGATCTGCCTCGGTTATGTTCTGTTGAATGCTTGACACCAGCCAGATGTGGAAAATGTACAGCAAGAAATTGACAAACACACACATGGCAGAGGATTTTTCCCCCTGAAGAATGAGTTTATTAGCCCACCACTAACAACACATTTGAAGTAACATATGATTCACAGCATTGGCATATTGAAGAAGGTTATTCTCTTTTTCAAGGATAAATGCCCTCAAAAGTTTCAAAGCAAAACCAAATAAAACAAAGCAAAATGCCAACAACTAAGCATAAAAGGATGCTTTTAATAATAAATAAAAATGGGATATCAGCTGTGAAAGATAAGTGGTTGTAAGAAATGTGAAGTGTTTAATATTCTCCATTGCTATATAATGAAAACCATAGAATTGATGCTAAAATTAAGGAGCCTATTTCGTCATTCATTGAACACTTTGTAAGAGGCAAAGATGGAGAGGATCAGAAGCCTTGACTTCTACCTTTCAACTTGACTGTCTCATCATTGTCCACCCAGATGGTACTCCTTGGCAGTGTGCTGAGCAGCTAGCCTGTAGTAATTACCTGTCTCAACTTGTATCCCTGTGAAAAGAACACTACATTTCAATCTGCATATTTACATGGATTTATGTCTCAAAATGTGTGACTGTAAGATATGGTGCCACTTTTCTGGTGGTAAGCAATTTTGTTTTTGTTTTGTTCAAGACAGGGCTTCTCTGTGTAGCCTTTGCTGTCCTGGAGTTCACTCTGTAGACCAGGCTGGCTTCAAACTCACAGAGATCTGCCTGCCTCTGCCTGCCTCTGCCTCCCAAGTGCTGGAATTAAAGGTGTGTGCCATCACTACTGCATGGTTTGTTAACAATGTAAAATATCATGCTATATTAAAATAATCATGGACCCATTATAAAATTTAACAAATTTCAGTTTCCATGGGGCAATTTTGGACTTGGGGTTGGCTTCTTCAGGTAACCCTGAACAAGTATACAGAAGTTATTTTGCTAAAGAAGTGTTGGCTTCTCCCATGGGTGCACAAGGTGACTAACAGTAGGGCTGAAGCTTAGCATCTGTGCCTCCATGCCATGCATCTCCTTTGCCATGACTTAGACTCTAGATTAAGTGTTCATGGGTATGCCAATCCCCATGTTGATAAAGAAATTAGTGATAACCTAATTTCACTCATTTCCCTTCAAGGTTGAAGTCACAAAGATAAAAATAGCTGAGACATTTTATGCCAATTTTAACAGACTCCAAGAAAGCTTCCTGAGAGTTTCCATTCTTTGTCTTAAACCCCCTTGGGTCCCAGGAACAGTAGACTCTCACAGACATGGTTGTGATTCCCTTCAGCTAGGAACCATTATCTCATGGGAAGTTTCCCTCACAAAGAAAATAATAAGGCCCTCCTCTTCAGGGCTATTTTGCATGAACAGAATTGAGATAATGATCAATTATTTTGAAGACATTAATTGAAGACATCACATTTTGAAGAAGATTACTTAATTGTACATGTTTCCCATCCTGCACTCCAATTTTCCTCTATGGTACCCTCTATGGTACCTTCAGTACCCTGAAGATGGACTAAAATGCCTAGTTTCCATCCACTCCAAATGGCCATTTTGATTAAGAGCTTGAATAAGGTAGTTTGAATAAGAATGACTCCTGTAGGCTCATATATTTGAATCCCTAGTCACCAGGGAGTAGAACAGTTTGATAGGATTAGAAGGATTGGGAGGTGTGGCCTTGTTGGAAGAAGTGTGTCACTGTTAATGTTTCAAAAACCAATACCAGGTCCAGGCAAGTCCCTCCCCTATCTCCCTCTCTCCCTCTGTATCTCTCTCTGCCTGTGGATCAGGATGTAGCTCTCAACTATGTCTCTAACACCAAGCTTTCTACCATACTGCCCACCATGATGATAATGGACTAAGCCTCTGAAACTGTAAACCAGCCCCCAATTAAATGCTTTTTCTTATAAAAGTGCCATAGTCATGGTGTCTCTTCATAGCAATAGAACAGTGACCAAGCTAAAGCCCTTCCTGTGTTTTCATAATTGGTTTTGTTTGCTTGAGTCTGACCTCTAACCTTTAGGAATCTGCTATCAGTACTCTTAAGCCCATGAGACAGACACACTTCCTTCCATCTTCAGGGTTGCTTTCCACAGAAAAGGAATTTGATTGTTAAAACAAGTATAATTGTGAATTAGTATTATTTAAAGTATAAATCTGAAAGAAACTGGGCTTAATAAGAGGTTGATACCATCACATAAACCAGCCACATGGAAACTTGACAGGAAAGTATTGACTTCATATGGGAGTGGGCAAGATGTGAACTCAGAGAAGGTCTCTTCTGGAACGATTTGACTCACTTGTTTCAAGAACCAAGAATTGAGACATCCGAGAGTCTAAACAAGGCAAATAAAGGGTTCTGGTCTTTGCCCACTGATTCTTTAGAGTCATGGTTCATTTTGAGTTTCCAGTGAAACAGAAAGGGTGGAAAACAAACTCAAGTATGGGAAGGTTGTTTTATGGTAGATGATTATCAGAACACTGAAACAGAGTCAGAGTCGATGAGTGAGAATCCACATTTGGGGTGGGGTGGGCTGAGAGCCAGACACTGTGGACATCTGTCCCCTCCAAGTCCTCATACTCACTCTCTTTCATGAGTTAAGGCACATTTCAGTTCACCTTACTGATTTTCCTTGGTCTTATACTTCCAGCTCCCAATTCTTTTTTTGCATTGTTGGATACAATTTGATTCATGTTGGTTATTATGAGATAAAACAACCTTCATGAGATTCCATGTCTATACTTCCAGAGGCGGCCCCACCCAGGACATCATGGAAATGAACACCACCAAGCTCCCAGATCCAAGGAGATAAAGAGCTGTAAATTCGATTTCATCCCCAGATGCTGGAACCAAATCTAAGCCATCTCAAGAATGGGAACCACATCCTTTACACTTAGAATCTCCCTTTCTGGAATTCTCCTTTTTTATTCTTGCCTAAGAGTACCTCTAAATGTTGCAACTTGTGGCTGGTTGACATTTCTACTACATTATTTCTAACACAATTGTGGTGCACCCTGGTGTAAGGATGTGCTGAAACCAAACCACAGGTATTGTACAGACCTAGATTTGATATTCCAAACAACAGGAGGTCATTTCAGAGCCACTCTGACTTAGAGGGAGGTCAGGAAGAAGTAGCAAACAATTTACCAGAATTGTAAAGCCCCACAAACCCCAAATATACACCCTAACACAGACTTTCACTTCAACTCTCTCAAGTCAGAATTTCTTGAAGTGTGAAACAGGCAAAGTTTGAGTCTGATATACAGTCCCTGTTTGAGATCTATATTGAGCAGAATGTTGATAAAAATAACTGGGGGCAGTACAGACTCCTTCTAGTAACATCCTTCTAGTGTCATCCTTCTAGTAACAAAATATCCAACAAAGTCATATGGGGGACTCTGTGGAGTAGAAGATGGTTCCATCCCCCTTTGTAGAAATGTATGCCACAGTTAAGCAATCTAGAAGTCAATGGAGAGACATTAGAACAGAAAGTTTTTTAGTGCATGTGGCATGCCCTGTAGATTTTTGTGGTCCTTGGGAACAGAATTGGCCGCTTATTCACAGGGCAGAATTTTCAGGTGTCACCTCATTGAGGTGACATGTCCTTGATCCAGGACATGGCTGGATCAAGAGTATGGTACGTCAGTCACTCTAGTATCAGAAATGGGCACGCCCATCCTATAGCTGACAGAGTTTTCTCACCTTCACAGACAGAGAGGTGCAGGGATGGAAAAAGAATGCCTTCCTTAAGGACAGGTACATACCACACAGTAAAAGATCTTCATCTCCTACGTACAGGAAGGCAGAGCCTAGGCAAGGAGTCCATGGTCTCCTGCTAGATCTACTGAGTGACTATGCAGATCTGAAAGATCCTTGAGATACTTCTGACTTTACATGCACAAAGACACAGTACACCCTACAGTAACTGGGGGGACAATATTCAACTTAGATTTTCCTTGCTTAGATGATACATGGGCCTGTATTTGAGATGGGCAGGAAGCATATCTCCCCTCTGCAAGATATAGTAGGCATATGTTTGCTCACACATAACATTCAAGACCAATGAAAATAGAAGACTCAATCAGGAGATTTCAATGTGCAGCTAGTCCCTTAAGACACTTCAGTAAAGCTAAAGGAGTTAAGATTTTTTTTTAAAAAAGACTTCAACTATCAAGAGCAAACAAATCACCCCCAAAGGGGAATTAGCCAAGAAAAAGAATGATGATGGGTCATCTTGCTGGTTCCCTATAGACTTCTATTTCAGGCACACTTCCACATGGCCACGTGATGAGTAGGTATCTTGGTCATGGGGAAGCAGACACAGAGGCCATTCGGACTCTAGTGTTAGGGACCAGAATAAACACAGCAACTGGCGTAGAGACGGAGTCTCCTGCAGCTGAGCTCAGCCCATGCTCCCAGAGTGCAAATAAATCCCCATAAAAAAACTTAGCAGAAGACCAAGAATGAGTGTGCATCAGATGGATTTCCAGGATAACCCCAAGCAGTCTGTCTTTCTTGCTATCACCCTACACAGATAGCCAATTCCCCACTTCTGTGGATTCTGCTCTGAAAGAATATACTTCTAATTGTAAAAGCCTTGAATGAGGGCCCAGAGAGAGAACTCAGCAGGGTAAAGGCACTCACTGGAAGCTTGATGACCTGAGTTTGATCCTCCGATTCCAGATGGAGCAGGACAATAGATAGAAGTGGTCATATGACCTTCACACTTGTGCCATGACACGTGCTGCACCCAATAAATAAATTAAATGCAATCTTAAAAAAAAAAAAAAAACAACCAAAAAACTGGTTTTAAAGGCTTGAAGGGTTTGAGGCCAGCCTGGTCTCCAGAGCGAGTTCCAGGATAGGCTCCAAAGCTACACAGAGAAACCCTATTTCAACAAAACAAAACAAAACAAACAAACAAAAAAAGGCTTGAAGGGACAGCTAGAGAAAGAGCAGAATTTGAACAGACTGGGCAGGACCCTGAGCTGAGACAAATAGTGCCCCAGTGCTTAGGCTTGGGGGGGGGAATGCTCATAAATGAATCCATTCTGTGGGAGTCACATGTATTCATCATTGAGGGGCTGTGATGAGCAGAGAGGCTGACCAGCTGGTGGTCACTATTACCCTTCCTCTCACTGACTCATTCATTTATGACTCATCATTTCTTCTAGTAGTTGACTTACTCTCAACCACGTACACCAAGGGTGCAGCACTGGTGAGCCAAGAAGTCACTGTCTTAGAGCTTCCATGTCCTTCCAAGCTACTCTCCAGAGGTCAGACTGGTAACAAAGTAGCTGGGGTTAAGAGGAAGCTGGAAGTTGCTGCTTATCCTAAATGGAGCCATTCCCTAGTCACTTCCTAAAATTATCAATCCCCTAGTAAGCCAGGGCCCAATGGGGATCCTTGGGAGGATGTTCTTAAGGATACCAGGAGCTAATCCACAGCCACCTTAGGAATGATTTCAAAACCATCTCATTCCTCCTGGGAATAAAAAGGGTTGTGCACATTTGTATGGCAAGTGTTGGGATACCCCCTCAGTTTAACCAGACTTAACTTCTGCAACTTCTCTGATCCAGAGCTTTTTCTGTGTTACTATGTAGGGCAGTGGTTCTCAACCTCTGGGTCATGACCCCTTTGGGGTTGGATGACCCTTTCATAGGAGTCATTTAAGACCATTGGAAATATCAGAAATTTACATTATGATTCATAACAGTAGCAAAATTATAGTTATGAAGTAGCAACAAAAAAACATTTTATGGTTGGGGTCACCACAACATGAAGGACTATTTTAAAGTACAGCATTAGGAAGGTTGAGAACCACTGATGTAGAGGATTTCTAGAAAGACAGACCTCTGTAGAGAGCAGGGTGACTCTCTCTCTCTCTCTCTCTCTCTCTCTCTCTCTCACACACACACACACACACACACACACACACACACACGTTTGAAACAACATAATGCGAGCTTCTACCAGCTTCTTCATAATTGTAGTGGGGACCAAAGATCATAGAAGGGGCTCCTTCCAGTCAGCTAGAGAGAAAGTCATGGCTGTCCCCTGTGGCCTTTGGGTCTTATCTTCTCTGAGCAGGATGAAGATGAAACGAATCCTTTCCAGCATTGTGATCTGCTTGTTAGTTGCAAAAGGCCAGGCCACAAAGGAAATTCCCCTTCCAGGAAGAGCTACAGGGTTATGGTGTGTTCCAATTGTCCACAGAAGAGGGGACACTTCACCCCACAACTCCTGCATTTAGACCTCACTTGAGCCAGATTGTCAGATGGGCTTTGTGTAAGCCCCTGGTGTTGCTGGAGTTCCCTCCTGCCTGCAGGGGGCTCTGTGGTGCCCATGACTGCTGCTTCTCTAACTGCCTCTTAGAGGAGGAATTGACAAATGCTCTGATTTGACTGGAACTAACACTGTTGCTAGTTGGACAGGTGAGCTCATGATAATTAGTTACAACTCGTAGTTCCTGTGCTTTGTAGATCACTATTGCCAGCCTCTAGCTAGATTCTACACCTATTGGCTGTGTCATCAAACTGCCACAGACTCAAGAAGACTCCAGCTCCTGTGGGAGATGCATGGGACTTGCTACCCTGGGTTTATGGTCTTAGGATGGCAGTATCTATGACTTCTAGGGGCTTCCTAGAAAGGCAGAATCTCAGGTCCCACCCTAGACAGACCAAACCAATTGACATTGGAACAAAAAGCTCAGGTATCATTGAACCTGTTGACTTTGGGGCAGGGAGGGAGGGATGAAGAGAGGGAGAGAGGGAGAGAGGGAGAGACAGAGGAATGGAGAGAGGGAGAGAGGGAGGGATAGAGAGAGGGAGAGAGGGAGGGATAGATAGAGGGAAGGAGAGAGGAAGAGAATGGACTCTTGAAAGCTCAAAGCCTACCCCCAGTGACATACTTCTTCCATCAAGGCTATACCTCCTTAATCCTTAGAATCCTTTCAACTAGTGCTACTTCCTGGTGACTAAGCACTCAAATAGATGATCCTATGGAGGCCATTCCTATTCAAACCACCAGAACTTACAAATTTACATTCCTGCCTCACCACAAAGCCATTTGATTAACATAACATTTGCCACCATTCACACCACCATGTTCTATAGATTCTACTTTAATAAAATGCAAAATTATCTGAAAAGATTTTATATTGTTTTTTGTTTTTTGGTCAACTCTTCATTAGAAAGCTGGCTGGTTCCTATTGAAAGGCACCACATTCTCCAAGAGATCCAGACCATTTATCCAGCAGAAAGAAATTCCAAGCTCTTTGGAGTGATTTAATCAAGAGAAAGCCCTTACTCTATATGCGATGGTTCCTATTTTATTGAGAATATAAACTATTTTGTCTCCACTTAGATTTAAAATAGAAACATTAGGCTTAACACTCACCTAGTTGGAGAAATAGCATCTTTAGGAGGGACTGTTGTATGTTGATTAGATTGTATATGTTTATATAGCATAACTTAGAGACATCCTTGGAAGAAAGGACAGAAAAGGCTGATGATAGTTGTCTTGGTTACTTTTCTGTTGCTGTGATAAAACCCCATGACAAAGGCAACTTATAAAAGAAAGCCTTTAGTTAGGTTTACAGTTCCTGAGGTTTAGAGTCCAGGATGGAGGAGTGAAGGCATGACAGCAGAAACAGCTGAGAGATCACATCTCACACCATAAGCAGGAGGTAGAGAGCACACCAGAAATGGCACAAATCTTTTAAAATCTCAAAGCCTACCCTGATGCACACTTCCTGCAACAAAGACACACCTAATTCTTCCCAAGGAGTCCTACTGACTAGGGACCAAGTATTCAAACATCTGAGCCTATGGGGGCCATTCTCATTCAAACTACCACAGGAGTGAAGGAAGCATTTTCTACTTTCAGTCTTTTAAATGTTCAAATTACATTGGGTTACATTCCTAATTATAAGCACTCCCAACAGTACACTCCTTCCATTTTGGTCTATATATTTTTACACCATAGCCACGTCAGTTAAAACAAAGAATTTAGATAAAGTAGACTTGGAATCATAATTTCAAGTTGCTTTATAACAAACTTTTAAAACAGATTAAAAGAACAAAAATAGAACCTTCCAGTTTACACAAAGATAAAAACTTTATAAGCTTTATGTCTGGGAAATTTAATTTTTTTCTTTTTGGTTTTTCGAGACAGGGTTTCTCTGTGGCTTTGAAGGCTGTCCTGGAACTGGCTCTTGTAGACCAGGATGGTCTCGAACTCACAGAGATCCGCCTGCTTCTACCTCCCAAATGCTGGGATTAAAGGCGAGCGCCACCACCACCCGCCCTATAATTTAATTTTTTCTTGACCTTGTCATTTTAATTCTCTTTGTGTATGTTTCATATGCTAACCAGTATATTAGTACACATCTATACTATTCAGACATATGAATATCCATATATATGGAGCATGCTCAAAATATTTTTGTCATCAGGATGCATGACCGAAACTATTTAGACATTTGAGGACCCAGGTTTGTTTCCCAGCAACAACATGGTGGTTTACAACCTTCAGTAACTCCAGTTCTAGGGGTTTCCAGTGAGATCTTTTGACCTCTGTGAGTACCAGTCACACATGTGGTGCACATACATATATGAGAGCAAAACATTCATACACACTAAAAAAAAAAAAAATACATACTGTTTAGAGACCAGTGAACTAGATTGATGATCGCTTGCTGTCTTTTGTCAACAAATGGATGAGAAAAGCCCTGTTTCTGCTGTTATTTAAAGCCAGTGTCATGCTACCAACATTCTACGAGCCTGAGTCATCTTTGCTAATGTTCACATTCGAGCTTGTTAATTTAACACAGACTTGGAAAGAGACAGCAGGAAATGTGCACTTCACAAGGACTCAAGAAAATCTCACCTCCCGTTCTTGCCTACTCTGGGCTGGGATCCAAGTTTGGGGTGGGGGAACCGCCCTGAAATCTGCAGGTTCAACTGTGAAAATTTGTCATATTACTTCGGATTTGAACCATTTACACCTGACTTGGCAACACCCCTTCCCTCCTTTTTTTTTCCTTTCTAGGTAAGGGCAACATCCATAAGGGGTACTGGAACCACATGGCATTTTACTGGAGCACTTGAACTATGTGTGATAGCTAGAGAGTTTTAAAGAACGGAAAGATACCCCTGAGGTTTCTTTGTCAAATGCATCATTTTAAAAATGGGAAACAAAAAGACAAAGATTGAAATGAATCATCCAAGATCACGTGGCTTGCTAGTGGCACACCAGGGACCAGGACCATGGAAACACTTGGGCTCCAAGACCCTCACTCAGTGGTTGAGGTGGAGGAAGGCACCATGAGAAAAATGGAGTTCTTGGCTGCTGATGAGACAGGACTAGATAATGTCTGGCCACTCAGTGATCCCAGACAGTATTTAAACAGAAATCTCCAGTGCACACTGATTTAGGCTTCTGTGTGGGATGCAGTGTGAAAGATTTATGGAATCACCAATGCTGGAAAAGTTGCTTCATACAGCCTTGTTTCTGGAGACCAGGGAGCTTACTTGATGCTTTTCCAATCTGAAATCTTAGTAATGAATGGCAGTCCTGAAAATCTAGCTTTTCTAATGATGCCAAACATTCTGTCAAATACTGAAGGACTGAAAGATCTGAAATGAAGGGGGTTAGGGCATACTGAAACCTCAAGAAAAAGGTGTGTGTGTGTGTGTGTATACTCCTGTGTGACAGGTGTGTGCACTAGTATGACAGCATGAGTGTGTATCACTGTGCAAACATGCACAAGTGTGTCTATGTGCACATGTAAGCATAAACAGGAACGTGTGTCTTTGTGTGTCTGTGTGTGTCCATGTGTATATGTGTGTGTGTTCATGTGTATCTGTGTCTATATGTATATTTGTCTGTGCCATGTGTATTTGTGTCTCTCTGTGTGTGTGTGTGTGTGTGTGTGTTTATGTGTATTGGTGTCTGTGCCCATGTGTGTATGTGTGTGTGTGTGTGTGTGTGTGTGTGTGTGTGTCTACTCACAGGTATGTGCACTCATTGTGACAGTATGAGTCTGTGTCTCTGTGCATGCATGCATGCACAAATGTGTCTATGTGCATGTGTGAGCATGAGCATGAATGTGTGTCTTTGTGTGTATGTGTGTCTGTGACTGTGTGTGTTCATGTGTATCTGTGTCTGTGTGTATATTTGTCAGTGTCCCTGTGTATCTGTGTGTGTGTATGTGTGCCCATGTGTATAGGTGTCTATGTTTGTGTGTGTGTGTGTGTGTGTGTGTGTGTGTGTGTGTCTGAGTGCACATGCACATTGCTCTTTGCTATATCTTCAGGACTTGAAGGAGCACCTGCATATAGGAAATGCTCAGAAAATGTTCATGAATGAGAACAGCCTCTCTTGGCAAGGTAGAGGGAGGCATAAAGTACACCAAGTTTCTAACCTGCTCATGCTGGGCTTGTGGGCAGCCAAGGAGTTGATCTAGAAACTGAACCAAGAGATGAGGTGAAGAAATAGTGGATAAACATCCCAGTCAGCTGCCTTTCTTGGTGCTTTAAGCTTCTTGTGGGATGTATTGTATCTACTCAGGAGGTCTTGTGGAAAACTTGCTTTTCTCTAAGTTTTCCTTTTAGGTTTCCAGGGTTTCTACTGTCATCTTTAAATCTGTTGGGTAGGGTTCGGGACACTGCACTGGCCTCTATGAGAACAGCCTGATAGGCCTAACTCTGGTCCTTATATGTCACTTCCTTCAAAAGACCCAACTTCCTCATGCCTGAGGCAGAAATAGTGGTTTGTGCCTTTCCCACTTACCATATGAGGCTGGGGTGAGGACAGAATGATATTCATGGTCAAGTACTTTAGATGCTGTAAGCCATGGCCATACCTGTGCATTTTAGAGGACAGGCTCTCTCTACTCAGACTTGCCTAGCATTTCGACCTTGAGCAATAGCCTTCATCAAGTCAGGATCTGTTCCCCAGGTAGCCTCTGCATAAGGGATGCACACACACACACACACACACACACACCAATCTGTACTGGCTGAAGCAGTACCTGGCTAGGCTGTATCCTAACTCACTTAGAAGAAGTCTGGTTATCATTTACATTGATAACAAGATTTGCATATTTGGAGTCTGTGATATTTCCAGACAACTGCCCTGTTGTTGTGGAATAATCTTTTTGTACATTGTGAAGATGTGTCTCATTGTTACTGGTTTAATAAAAAGCTGAACAGCTAACAGCTAGGTAGGATTCCAAGGCACAGAGGATGCTGAGAAGAAGGGTAGAGACACCAGGAGTCAGTAGTGAGATGGAAAGGAGGCATGACATGTAGGAGATGAGGTGACAAGCCATGAGCCATGAGGCAGCACGTAATAGAAATGGAAATGGGTTAATTTAAGTTGTAAGAGCTAGTTAGAAACAAGCCTAAGCTATCAGCTGAGCTTTCATAATTAATAATAAGTCTCTGTGTCATTATTGTGGAGCCAGTGGCCCAAAATAAAAATCTGTCTACACGATGTCTTGCAGCTTAAGGTGGTGTGATGTCTAGTTAACCATAGTCCCACCCCGGCTGCATTTGAAAATCACCAGAGACCCTGATTTCCATGGCTTGGGCCTTAGATTTTTCCAGCAGCTCCCTAGGTGACTTGGCTCCATGGGAAGGCATGAGAACCATCAGAAGAGGCTCCCTGGAATCTGCTGCTACTCTGTCTGGTCCAGGGGGCAGCAGCAACATCACTATCTGAGAGCGTGTTAGATACACAGCCTTCAAGCCTCACTCCAGCTGCTAGCCCACAATCTTTTTAGCTGGATCCCAGATGATGGAGAGTGAGAAGATCATACATAGCTGCTCTCAGAAGCATTGCCAAGGGAGCAGCGGGCTCTCCTCTGGGAAGTTCTTAGTAAGGTCTAGCTAGCTCTTGCATGTGTTTGTTCTCCCTGGAGTGACAGGTGATAAACTCCTTGAGCCAGGTAACCGCAAATGTCAGCTGTCTTCCATGTATGAGAACAGCTGGTCCTCATTAGAGGGTTTGCTGTTGTGCTCTTCAGCATGATTAGAGCCAGATTGGGTCAGCAGCTGAGAATCTTAAGTGTGCTTGACTCAATCCTCTGTATGCTGATACAAAGAACCTGCCCAGCAAGGGACAGAGGGCTAGATTCTCTATGTGCAAGAGGAAAAAATACAGTGCTGGACTTGGTGGTGGATGGCTGTTACCCCAGCTACTTGGGAGGCTGAGGCAGGAGGATGGCAAGTTCAAGTTCAGCCAGGGCTACAGAGTGAGTTCAAGGACAGCTTGGGTAGCTTAGTGAGATCCCATCTTAAACAGAAGACTGGGAATATAACTGTGTACTTACTAATGTGTGTGCATGGATATAGCTGTGTGTAGAGTACTTGCTTAGCATGTATGATGTGTGAGGCTCTAGAGCCAACTCCCAGTATTTCAAAGAGGAGGGGAAAAATGAAAAAGAAAAGGAGTGAATAATGCTGAAGGATTATTATGGGGGAGGATAGGGAGATGACTCAGAGATTGGGAGCAGGTACTGTTCTTGTAGAGGGACCAAGTTTGGTTCTCAGCACCCACATCTGCCTGTAACTCCAGCTCAAGGGATCAGACACCCTCTTCCCACATCTGCCTGTAACTCTAACTCAAAGGATTCCCCCCAACCCCACAACTTCTTAAAAGAAAAAAGATGGGCTGAAGAGATGGAGAGATGGCTCAATGGTTAAGCATACTTACTGCTCCTACACAGAGCCCAAATCAGTTTCCAACATCCTCATGGCAGCTCCCAACACCTTTAGAGCCACTTCTTGGGGGTCTGATACCATCTCTGGCCTCCATAGGCACTGCATGCTCATGGTGCAAATGAACACATGAAATACAAGGAAATAAATCTCAGGGAGGAGGGAATAAAGGGCTGGAGAGACGGCTCAGCAGATAAGAGCATTGGCTATTCTTACCAGAGGTCCTAAGTTCAGTTTGCAGCAACCACATGGAGGCTCACAACCATCTGTAATGAGATCTGGTGCCCTCTTCTGGCCTGCAGGCATATACCCAGGCAGAACACTGTATACATAACACATAAATCATTAAAAAATAAAAATAAAACCAGAAAGAAGCCAGGTAGAGTGGGCACATGCCTTTAATCCTAGCACTGGGAGGCAGGAGGATATCTGAGTTGGAGACCAGCCTGGTCTACAGAGTCAGTTCCAGGACAGCCAGGGCTACACAGAAAAACCTTGTCTCAAAAAACCCAAAGAGGAAGGAAGGAAGGAAGGAAGGAAGGAAGGAAGGAAGGAAGGAAGGAAAGAAGGGAGGGAGGGAGGGAGGGAGGGAGGGAGGAAGGAAGAGATGCCGGCTATTGGGCAGGAGGAACAAGCAAAGAGGTGGGAGGCAAACAGGCACTAACCTGTAGATTAAAGATGCCTTTCTTTTCTGGTCCATAAAGTTTCTCTGGAATGAGACCCAGTTGCCCATGCAACCACATTAACGTGAGCTCATAATCCATGCAGTTCCTCTCAGGAGAGGCTAATCCCTCCCCAAGACTGCAAAGCCACACACAATTAGGGCAGAAGTGCAAACAGCTGGCTACGAGGAGTAGCTGGATCCCCACGCCCTCTTTATATTAGGGATGCTAATAGTCAACAAGCCCAGCTGTGATGACCTTCTGTAAGCACACACTGCTGATTTCATAAAGATTGGGTTGTTCTGCTTGGAAGAGTGTGCTGACAACAGGAGTCCTTTGAATACTCAAAAATTTTGGATGCATACATGTACAAGTGAGTGAAGCTCAGGACAGGACTCATCCACAAAGCACTGAGGGACCCTAGAGAGGAAGTAGGTCACAGAGGATTGGGGGTTCCAAGTGCTCCTACATCCCTTTTCCTTGGTGCCAAGAGACCCGAGTGAAAGGTTAGTTTCCTAGGGTTTTGTGTGAGTAAAGTGAGAGAAGGCTATCTGGCCATTTTTGAACAGTGCAATGTCAAATGAGCGCTGTAAAGTGTTTTTCTGTGTGCCAACTCCTCAGTGATAGCCTTGTGAAGGTCAATACATTCTTGAACTCTCACACCTTGAACAAAAGAGGCTAGGTGACCCCAACCCCCCAACCCCTCTCTGGATCTGGGACAGACTCTGAGCTTTCTCAGAGCTTTCTTGCAAATCTTGGCCCACAAGATGTGTGGCCTAATGAATGCATCAATATCCGCTGGGTTCACTCGAGCCAATACCTTGTCTCGAGTCTAGATGTATGCACTGTAGAGACTGGAAACCAGTCACAATACTTCCTTTGTTTGGAAACTATTACATGATTCATTAATATTCCCTCCTCTCTCTCTCTCTCTCTCTCTCTCTCTCTCTCTCTCTCTCTCTCTCTCAATCACACACACACACACACACACACACACACACACACACACGGCAATGTACATTCTCTGTGCTCCTACAAATTTTTCAAGTATGTGTGAACTGAAGTTCCCAGCAAAAAACATGAGTCTGTGTTAGAAATTCTAAAATCGCATCGACTGATATTCTGTGATTGTGCAGAGTTGGAATAGTGCAGTTACATCACCAAATTATCGTGGGTAGCCTTTAACCCTATGGGAATACACAAACAAACCCATAGCTTCCACCAACCCAAAGGCTAAGAATGTCGCTAGAATAGCATGTGCGGCATATACCAGGCTTCTCATTTTGCTGTAACCCACTGACCTGATGTTTCCATCAATGTATTTTTAAAGGACCCAGATTTATAACTCTATTCTGTTACTATAAAATCTTCACGAACCTTTACACATCAGAACATGGTATTTGGTGTAACCTAAATCGGTGTTCCTAACCATGGTCACTCATATATGATGGGGGAAGTCCTTCTGTATATATGTTTCTCTTATTGGCTAATGAATAAAACACTGTTTGCCAGTAGCCAGGCGGGAAGGATAGGCAGGGCTCTTCCAGGAGAATTCTGGGGAGAGATGCTGAGGAAGACAGGACATGCCAGGCATTCTCTGGTAAGATAAGGCCATGTAGAAATACATAGATTAGTAGTTATGGGTTAATAATTAAGAGAGAGCTAGCAAGTAAGAAACCCAAGCCATTTAATAATGAATATAAGTCTTTGTGTGTTTATTTGGGGCTAATTAGCAGTGGGACCAGGCAGAACAGAAACCTCTGCCTACACATATATATGTGGTTCTAGGGCAAACTATCTCTTTCTCATTTTGAGATATGAGCCTTGTTTTTGTGTTGGAATATGTAAGAAGATGAGGCTTGGCACATTCTTGCTAGATCCTGTTGGAGATCTCTGGGCACACCAAGTATATTCATACATGAAGACCGCAACAACCCAGTAAAAATGGTTCAACCTGAAATGTGATTTAGGGCATTGATTTATCAATTATTGTCCATAAAGTAGAATATTTGCTATAGCCATGTTCCCCCTGGGGAACAGAGAAAGCCAGGGGGGTTTGGGAGCACACCATTTGTACCCACTTTTGCCTTTATAGCATGGTTCCTCCTGCATGGACAATCCTGCAACTCTGTAGGAGGTTTTGGTTCATTTCTTGTGTTTGTTTTTAAAATCAGCTCTTAAATATGCTTTTATTCATATAAAAATTCACAGGTGTGATATCCACCTGAAGGGAAAAAAACAAGGAAATTTGGAGTTTGGTGTGAATTTCTGTCTGAGCTGAACCTCTCTGGGGTCACGGGGAGCTTGGCTCTGGAGAAGAGAAGTGCTGGATTGCTGATTAACCTGACTGGAGTGAAACAACAGGAGTTCCAGCTTGAACATTTCAACTTCAAAGGCTTAGTAAATACTGGCCTTCCATGGTGGTCAGTTGTATGTTCCTGCACATCTGCTGCACTAGATTTTCAGGGACAGTTGGTTCATGAGTCCTATCTTTAAAACTCCTTGGGCTGGTGAGATGGCTAAGAGGGTAAACGTGCTCACCACCAAGCCTGATGACTTGAGTTTGATCCCCACGCCCCATGTGATAGAAGGAGTGAAGTGACTGCTGCAAGATATCCTGTGACCTGCCCTCCCCATGGCATGGCATTGTGCATGCACATGAGTGAGTGTGTGTGTGTGTGTGTGTGTGTGTGTGTGTGTGTGTGTGTGCATCATGCAAACAAATAAATAATAAGTATAATATTAATTCTTCAAAAATAGCATATTCTTCACATCGTTAATCCCAGCACTGGGGAGGTAGAGGCAGGTGGATCTCTGCATTTGAGGGAACCCAGAGAGTGTTCCAGGCGAGCCAGAGCTATATAGTGAGACCCTGGCTCAAACAACAATCAAACAAAACAACAGCCACAACAAAAACTCTAGCATGTCAAATTTCTTTTTTCCCCAAAAGGTTTTCTTTAACTGTATCACCACCTATTTGCTCACAAAGGTTCCTTTGCATTTATATATCTCTTCACTGGGGCTAAAGGCAGAGAGAACAAACTTAAGAGCCACACAGTAGTGCACTCTCTCTGTCTTTTTGGCTCACAGCTTTATTCTCACTAAGGCCCATGATATCTTCATGTGGTCCTAGCTGTGTAGGGCAATTTTAATCCTGCATTTCTTTTTGTTAAATATTTATTTTATGTGTATGGTGTATGTCCTTGCACTGGGTGTATGCCTGGTGCTTGCAGAAGCCAGACAAGGGTGCCTGGAATTAGAGTAATAGAGGGCCTTGCACTGCTATGTGGGTGCTGAGAAGCAAACTGTGTCCTCTGTAAGAGTAGCAAGTGCTCTTAACCTCTGAGTTATCTCTCTAGTCTCACAATTGTATATTTTTATAAAACACGCTCAATTCATTTTCTTCAGCTCTACAAAAACCAAACCATTTACTATTTGGATTATAGCAGTGGCTCTCAACCGTCCTGATGCTGCATACTTTATATAGCTCCTCATGTTGTGGTGACCCCAACCACAAAATTATTTTTGTTGCTAATTCACAACCGCAATTTTGTTACTGTCACGAATCATAATGTAAATAACTGATATACAGGATATCGGATATGCAATCCCTGTGAAAGGGTCATTCTACCCAAAGGGTTGTGACCCACAGGTTGAAAACTACTGGATTAGAAGACTTGTCTGATGTCAGATCTGATTGCCAAAGAATATGCAATGGACTATGAAATATACTTTCTCTCTAAACCCCTTTCAAACAAAAACAAAACAACAACAACAACAAGCCAAACAGACAAACAAAAAAAGGCACCCCCATCCCAACAAAACAGTCATCAGCTAGCCTTCTTTGGGACAAGAATCTTCCTTTGGGTACTGATAATGACAAGCCAGGCTGAGGATTTAAAAGGATGTGCACAGATTGCTCAAGCCTGGCACTGCCAAGCCACCTCTGCTCAGAAGGACTTCCCGGAAATCAATGTTAACTTTTCTGCCAAACATTTTATGAATACCTAATTTGATATGACCTGAGTTCCTGGGCACCCCTCCAGCCAGCTTCTATCGAAGCAACAGCCAAAAAGGGGAGGGGGGAAGCTTTCTTGTCTAGATAGCATTGAACCTGGCAACCCACCCTTCCACCACTTGATTACTTCCTTCCAATTGCTTGTTGGTTAAGTGATGAGAAACATCTCGTGATTTTATGAGCTTATAGGCTCTCAACACAGACTCTTTCCAGTAATAAATGTAAAGGACTGGAAGTATAGCTCAGAGGTTCAGAGGGTTTGCTTAATGTGTGCAAGACCCTCAGTTCCATCCACACCACTGCCTAGCAAAAAAACTGACAAATAAATAACTAAACCCCAAATCAGAAGAGAGAGAGAGAGAGAGAGAGAGAGAGAGAGAGAGAGATGTTGAAATGCAATACCCTACTCATGATATAGGAAACAGATAACCAACATCTAAAGGTGATTAATTCTCTTTATTGGAGGAAAACAAGAAGTCATCAATCTCATTATCATTATGATAGAAATCGATATGTATACATGATTGTCAAGGCAGAGAATCATTTGCTACATAGACCCATGAACAATTTTGCAGTGCCGCAAACCTATGGGGGTTAAACTTCTTGCAGAGTTTATTACATGCATGGGATAAATGCACAGTTTCCCTTCTTTTACTTTTAAAATCTTTTTTTGGGGGGCAAGCATGTATGAAAAAATCAAACCAATTGCAAGCCTCGTAACAGTGAGTGGGGCCAATCCTGGGTTTGACGGTGGAAGCTGCTGGGAAAACATGCCCACTGTTGGGAGAGAGCTGGATGAAGGCCAATTACATCATATATAGCCACAGAAGCCAATTTAGACATTGTTCCAATGGATGTTCTGGAAAGAATGTACCTTTGGTGTCTTCTTATTTGAATGTGGGACTACGATAAATGATCTCTGAAACATGCAGTCTTTCAAACTGAAGATGCTGCAGTGATTACTGGGCAGCATCTGAGATGTTGCTGTGATATTGGGTAGCATCTCATGTTGCCTGGAAATGGCCAAGTGCCTTGCAAGGAGAACCACAGCTTCCGCAGTGTGGGACAAACATCTGAGCTGATGCTAGTCCCTTCTTCATCTCTTTTGTAGCCTGACTGCCAGCTCTGCCCCCAGGGCTTTGTCCACCAAAGCTCAGGGTTATCCAGGAGGGCCTCAGAATCCTTGTCTGTTCAAACTAAGATTTTTTTCCATTGAGAAACAAGTTAACTAGTGTTTGGGACTAATGAGTGATACATTTGACAAAAGCCTCAAACACGTCTCTCCTTTTCTATTTTTCCAATCCATAAGGAAAATAAAATCACCTGTAAGTAACATAGTTTGGTAAATCATCAGAGGACATGATAATCATATAACAAATTTCCCAGAGACAAAGAAGGTTAAAAAACAGGTATAGAGAATGCAAAAGCAGCTTTAGTACAAGGGGTCAATGCAATTTTTTGTCCCTTTGGCTTAGAAAAATACAGACACAGAGAAGCCATTCCACAGTTTGCTTTGTCCACAAAATCAGACTCGGCAGCCACATGCTGAACTGAATGCTTGGCTTCCAAATGCTCAGCCTTTAAGTTTGCAAAAGAGGAAACCCTAAAGCCACAAGCTGAGCTGCTCCCACTGGAGTTTACAAGGAAGTCTACACAGGGCTAAGTCATCCCTACAGATTGTGAAGTCTTTGGCTGCTGGCAGAAGGCATGCTGTGGCCAGCATGCAGGGCCAACTTCACAGTGGGGCTGGGTTCCTGTGTACACACCAGAGCAGCAGGCAGACCTTGATGCACTGAGACCACCAAGAAGGGACATGGTGGATGTGGGGGGTGGCCTTTTCTCTTCCTCTCATCCTTAGAAATGCCTGCTACCCAGGGTTGAAGTTTTCAAGCTAACTCACCTGCACACAAATTTTTGTAGAGGTAGCAGGAAATAAGTTTGCCTTTCAGAATTCTGTTTCCCCAGCTTGGCTTAAAAAACAAACAAACAAACAAACAAACAAACACCTCAAAACTTTCAATTCTGAAAACCAAAGGATTGGAATACCTTTTCTGCTTGCAGTCTCAATCTAGGGCCAGGTAACCCCCTAAAGAGCAGCAGACTACACACAGATATATACATTGGTTTTTAATTTTGGAAACAAACTGAACAGTGTTTGGTCTGGAATGTGTTTAAGGAAAAGGCAAATTGTCGGAACGTGAGGAGAAGGGATAGGGACCTAGCACTGGTTCTGTAGGACATGTAAGCGGGGGCCTGTATCTCACTTGCTGGGCATGATTGTGCAAACCTGTTATTTCTGGTTATGAAAAATGGAAGGAGCTGTCCTTCACCAGCCTTCACCTTCCTTCCTCATGGCCTAGGAAAACCCAGCACCACACTCGCACAAATCTTGCAAGGCAGAGGCTGGCCCCAGGTCTCCTGCCTGTAGCTTGGAATGATTTTCCCAGTGTGAAAAGTCAGTTCTGGCCATAATTCTCAGTGGGGCAAAGGTCATGATTCTCAGAGCTCTGAAATCCCAATCATTCCCACTTCGTGAGCTTCCCCTACTATTTAAACATGCTCATAAAGCATCAAACCTGAGTGCTGACCATACCAAGTCTTGCATCCCGTGGAAGGTCGACCTTCCCAAGAGGGGACCAGCTGGTTCCTTCTCCAGTGTCCACAATGTTCTTGGCCTGTGGTGTAAAGGGCAGTTTCCTCTGACCTCTATAAGCTATCCAGCCCATGCTGGGCATTGAGGTGTAGAAACAAAAAGCATAAGTAGGTAAACAGAGTTTGGGATCCACTGAGCCAACTGCTGTGCTCCCCAGATACCACATTCAGAGATTTCTGAAGATTGGAAGTCTCTCAATACCACAACTTGGTGTGCAAATGGAGGAGGCTGTCTTCTTAAGGAGGCATCTTAGATGATATCCAGCACAGTTGAAGTAGTATACCACTCACGGTGGCATTTTTGAAGTGATCCAAAACCAAGGTCATTAGTAGAAATCCATACCTTTTGGGTTGTTTCAATATCTTCTCCAGAGTCCAGTGAACGGCAGCTGCTCTTTTGGAGTCAGAGTCCCTTTGGGGTTAGGGACAGTAAATAGGAAGGGGTAAAAAGCAGCCAGGGCTTATTACAAAGGCCTGCGATACTGGGGTTGCTGCCTCAGCCACTGAGCAGCTTTCAGTTCCTCAAGGGGTTTGTGGTAGACCCTGTCCTTCCAGCCTCCCACTGCTTCTGATCTCCCTAAGTCCCATACTAAACTCCAACTCCACAGATCCCTTGGTTAGGAATGACAAGCTATTGGCCTTATTGGAGCTAAAGATGGCTCCATTCCCTTTCACTGTTGGTTTGAGATGAAGGTAACCTGCCCTTTCTGCCTCAAGCATGGGTGAAGGCCAGGAAAAGAGGGAGGAGGTCAGGCAGGAAGCAGAAGGAAAGACTATTCTGGAAATATTTCAAAATTTCATAATCAAGTGAAGAAATAAATATCCACTTGCTCAGAAAATGCAAAGAGGGTATAGTGGGGGTGGTGGTAAGAGCTTGATATTAGGAAAGCAGTCTGATAGGGTCCTGTGTGTCCACAGGATGCTGCCAAGCATACTGGTACATGTACAAAATTCTCAGCCTATGCCAATGGAATCTAACAGGAGTGAGGGAGCCAAGACTTTGCTACCCCATTTTCCAGGTGTTAAGACTAAGTCCACTCCATGGTCTCATAGTATTATTATATAAAAATACCAACTGGAAGTGAAACTTCATCTTTCTACCATGGTAACTTTCTCAGAGTAGAAGAAGGTGGTACTTATTTTAACCTTTCTTAAAACAGTAGGAAATAACCCATTAGTGACATCAGGAATGTGATTCCTGAAGACATGTTCAACCTTATCTACTACTGGGATGGCACTAGCAATCATCTTCTTACACCAGTTCATGGAGACCTAATGTGTCAAGGTTGAATCAAGGAAGGTTGATTGCAAGGTAGACACCTGTACCAGGGCTCATTCTTCAACTGTTCTGTATTTATTTGTAGTTCATATATATTTTTATGTAGTCTATGTACTCATATATCAGCATTATGAAATACTTTCATCACTACTAATAATGTTACTTTGTAGATGCAAATAATTATGTGTACCAAACAGCATAAAGGGTTAACACACAAAAGGTGTCAAACTCATATAAAATCACCTACTGCGGCAACCAACTAACCTACCTCCTTCCTTTCTCCATCTCTTCCTCCCTTCTTCCCCTTTGATACAAGAATTTACTAGTTACCTCAGGATTCATAGTAACTGAGATCCTTCTGCCTCAGCCTCCTAAGTATTATAATTATAGCCCACCAAACACACATGTGATTTTTCTTATATTACATGAAATTAAATATTTTCATGGTACTTGTTGGTTGAAAACATCCTATAAACTTCTTTAGAGACTTCTGGATTTTCTTAAATATTCTTAAATATGTAATATTCATATCATTGCCTTTCTGAAGGGTAGGGTAGATGGGTAAGTTTCCATACTCAGAGGCATTTGCTTTCTAACTGGGTCTGTTGTCATTTTAGAAACTCTTCCCAGGAAATTTACAGATTTTGAAATGACAGCTTCAACTGCTACTCTTTGGGCTCCTGTGGCAGGATTCTCACTAAGCATTTGGGAGCTTATGATACAAGTAAGACAGGTAGACCAGATGTCTGACTTTGAAACTGCTTTTATATATCTTGCACTGTGTTCTTTGGGAGACAGGAGCTGCCTCCTTAGTGACAATTTGTGTGTGTGTGTGTGTGTGTGTGTGTGTGTGTGTGTGTGTGTGTGTGTGTGTGTGTGTGTGTGTGTGTGTGTGTGTGTGTGTGTGATGTACATTGGGGAGGGCTGGTGGCAAAAGTGACAAGTATGACTTACATGTCCATCAGGACTTTCTACAGCTGTACATGAGAGGGGCATGAGAACAACATCTTCAGGACTGTCCCTGAGCCATCGGGGAGACCTATAACAGCCCATCTTGGTAGGCTACAGCTGACTGTAGAGGCCGCTCAGGCTTTAGATAGACATGAGAGCTGAAGGGGAACGTTGGTAGAACTGGCATTTGAGCTACCTGCCTGGGTCTCTGAGAATCTCCTCAGAGAATGTTTGCCCTGGACTACACCCTGTGCCTGCTTTCTTGTATATCTAGCCACTGTGCAGGTCAATGACATGGACTGGTTTTCATAGGACATTCTGTATTTTAGCCTTCAAGTTCCATATCCTGGGAAATTCTTCAGTCCTTGGCAAACCAGGGCACACAATGGCCTGATTACCCCAGCTACTTTGTATTTTAGATTCCTCTGATATAAAGGAAGGTGCACCAGCTGGACCTTGCTGAGTCAGTCATCTCTGTGGTAGGCAGTATCCTGCTCACTTGGTGTCTTTCCTTCCCGCCTAACGAAAGGTTTCTTCTTCTAGGCCTTTTCTGTCCCCTCTCTTGGATAATGTTCATGAGAGAACAGGGTAAAAATGTTGAGGGGAAAAGTGTGTGCTAGAGGCCATTTGAAGGGTAGGATTAGAAATGAATTTAAAAGATTAAAGCAAAGAGATTTGTTTTTAAAAGTGCATAGCTGAGAACAGAGTTTCATCCATCATCCCCCATGAGAAATGAGGGCTGTGTGTGGTTCATTTTAAAAACAAGATGGCGGTTAGTCCGGCCTGTAAGGGAGGCTCCTAAACCTTGCCCTGTGGGGATCCAGTCCCCCAACAGCAGTTCACCTGTAATATGGAGCCTGTTGCTTAGGATGGAGGAAACAAGCTTATTTCTTCTGTGGTTTCTGACAGGTTCTGGGGGGAAGCTGCTGGTAAGGTGTTCTGCAGGTTCCCTGCCAAAAGCCACCTGGAAGAGAGGCCAACCCGGCCCAGGGACTGGGGTGACCTCACCAGGAAGGGACAGAGGGCAAAGAGACACAAGTAAAGTGCACTCAGCCTTGGAGACAGACTCTTGATCCTCTTAGAATTTTAAAAAATACCTTTTAACTCCTCTTGGAGGGAAAAAAATCTCTTAAAGGTAAAGTATTAAAGAGTGGATGAGAGAGATCATGTAACTGACAGAGATCAAAAAGACGCTTCTCAAAAAGAAAAAAAAAATCCTAATGCACAACATTTACCAATATTTAAATAATCCAGTTGAAACCTTTTTTTTTTTTTTCATGAAAAAATACACCCTAGATGGCTGCCTACACTGAGAGAGCGGAAGTGGTGGAGTTGGGGGAGGGAGCAAGAAGGTCCATTCAGTTAGAGCTTTGCAAGATTCGTATGTACAGCACCAGATCCTTGAAGTCAGCTCCCCTTGAGTCAGTACAGTTCGTGAGAAATGAACACATCAGAATTGCAGTATAAAATATGGCCATAAAAAACTTCTGTCTTCCAGTCCTATGCAGGCGCACCATGCAGGGTGGGTGGGGTCTCCGATGCTGGATCTGCTCCGGCCTGGGGCTTCCCCTTCCCCGGCTCCGCCCTCTGGGTCCCACCTCCAGAGCCGGTCACTTGCTTCCAGTGTGCCCTGTTGTCACAGTGGTGGGCCTGGGTCTCCTCTCAGCTCCGACTCCTGTGACCCCCGACGAAGAAGAAAGGAAACTACAGAGCGTGGAAGGTGCCAGACCTGCCAGGGACAACAGACATGGGTGTTTAGAATTAAATTCACAGTTCTCTTCCCAGAAAAAGGGTCAAATGTGCTGGTCTAGATGGACGAAACTTGTATGTAACTGCTAGGGATTCCATCTACCCCTAACCCTGGGCTATGCTGCCAGATCCTGACCTTTCATTACCCTATAGGGAAATCTCTGCCTTGTGTTCAATTTGCTTTATTCTCCGATCCAACTTTTAGGTCCTTTTTTTTGTTTATAATTGCTTTGCATATGAAAATGATATGGTATGTCTATCATGACACATGATATCTGAGGCCCCATTTTTCGAGCACTTTCTATATGTTACACACTAGGATAGTATACTACTTCCTATATACTAGGCCCTGGGATGGGTGTGGATTATATACCATCATTACTAATTTTTACTTTAATTTGTGTATATATGTGTTATGTTTGTGCATGTACAGATAACACATGTGTACGTGTGTGTGAAAGCCAGATTCAACCTCAGATAGATATGTTTAGCCACTCTACATCTTGTTTTTCTGTCTGTTTTGTTTGTTTTTGAGACAGTTTGCTGAGTTGATTAGACAGGCTGGCCAGCAAACCCTAGATCTGCCCGTCTCCACTTCCCTGGGCTGGGATTAGGCGCATATGCCACCACACCTGGCTGTTTTACAGGGCTCTGGGGATGAGTTGCATGACAAAGCACTTTACAGGCTGAGAGGAACAGATTACTACTACAACAGCTCCGTGAAGTAGGCATTTTTAGAAAAAAAAAAGGGGGGGGAGCTGTACCCCGGTTCAGGTCCAAATTTATAATCCAGGAAGCAGGATTATTGTATCACAGGTCTCTGAAATGAGGGTGCTCGACTCCCATGAAATCGCCCCAAAGGCTTATATTGGACAGTTTGGTCCTGTAATAGAGTGGGATGAGTAGATCATGGTCACCCTGCATTTATCAGAAGATTTAATCCATTGATGAGTTCAAAGCTGAATTGACTATTGGAGTGTGGGACCTAGCTGCGGGAAGCAGGTCCTTGAGGGAAATACTATTCTGGCAGCCCTCTATCCTCTTCTGTCTCTGTCTCCCTCTTTCCTAGCTGCCACAAGTAACCATGGACAGAAAGGACTGAAACTGTGAGCCAAAATAGCACTTTCCTCCTGTACACGTGTTTCTCTTAGATATGTTGTCACAGTAACAGAGAACTGACTGGCACTGTCGTATGCAGTGGCTATGGTACAGCTTTGGCATTACACCCCTAGCCACTTTGTACACTTGGATATAGGGAGAGCCACAAAATAAAGTATTAAAATAACCACTGCTCTTGATGCCAGAGTATGAATCTTTAAAGAAATGAGTGGCCAGCTGTGATGTTTCTTTTGGTTAAGGGCAATAAGAAGGGTCTATGCTGGCGGGTGTAAGTGATCCAGAGGTGTCAGAGAAGCTCAGGGAGATGTCATAAGGATATCTAAGAACTGAGTATGAGTTAAGAATGAGTAACAAGATTAGGGTGACTTCTTTGGGGAGGGGGAGGATATGGAGTGCCAAACCCAGGGTCTTCTTAACTTTATTTCTTATTAGGCAAATGCTCTACCACTGAGCTACATCCTAAGCTTGTTTTATTTATTTATTTATTTATTTGAGATAGTTTTACTGTGTAGCTTGGGATGGCCTTGAACATGGAATCCTTCACCTTCAGCGTGCTGGCATTATAGGCGTCTGCTTGTATACTCAGCCATGGGATGGCTCTTTAGCAAAATGGGAACCCTTTTCACGAAGCCAAGTAGGAAGGAGCATGGGGCCCAATGGTTAGGGGGACAAGGGCTGATGGGAGAGGGCTGATGGGAACTTTCAAGGCAATGGTTTTGAAGTAGAGAACCATCAGTGTGCTCTAGTAGGAGATTAATATGCGTATAAAGATGGGGAGCGGGCGAGAATTAGAAGAGTAAGTGTGCCTTCAAGTTTGTCACATTCTTTACAAAGATGTAGGCTAATGTAACACAATCACTGTTGTCTTTATCTAAAAGCCAGTTTGGTACATATAAATAAATTCAAATACTCATCATCCTTGTATAAACAACAATAAAACCCAAGCAAAACCCAGACTTTAGAAACCAGTGCAACCAGGCCATGAGGGTTCTACCATCCCCTCGTCAGCCCAGAGGGTGACTGTACAATAAGAGGCAAATCAGAGGAAGGATAGAGACCAAGAAGTGCCCAGGCCTTATCCTTGGTTGTGTGGTACTTGTGCCATGGGTTTCTTATCTACAAATGGAAATGATTATCACATAGAGTGGGTATTCAATGTTGAGTAATGTTCGAAGGTAGCCATGAACATTAAATGGGTTAGAGCATTACATGGCAAACCGTCAGTGCTCAGCTCTCCTGCCCAACCCGGACTTATCTCAAATGCCCACTGAAGAATTCTGGTTTTGCTACATACGCACAATCTTTTTGGCTGGCCAAACTGAGGTTGCTTGAGACACTTGCATTTGAACTGTCCAGGCTGCTGCCAAGCTGTAGCCTTCGCATATGTCTCACGACGGCTGTGGCATTAAACGCTTGCTGAAATGGTGGGGAAAGGACAAAAATGTGGAGAAGAAGAGAACACATTATTTCAGGTAGTTGGAAAACACTCTGAGATTTCTTCATTCCACTTACCCAGAAACCTGCAGGTTTTCTCAGATACTCTCAGGACACTTTAGAAAATTTCTATCGTTCTTTTCAAAAGTACACATATTTACTTAACCCTCTTCCCCATGAAAATACATTTGGGAAGTTAAAAATTCACTTGCTTCTGGCATGAATAATTTCCAGACAATACTCTATGTAATTACAAAAGTGACTTTTAGAATCAAAAGCATATATAATGATATATCTTAATATGCAATTTTTAAAAGTAGTGTTTATTTTTCTATAATTGGTACCTTTTTTTTTCTTTTTTGGCAGTAGTAAGGAATGAACCTAGAGCTGTAAATAAGTTAAGCAAATATTCTACCAACTCTCATTTTACTTTTTAATTTTGTGAGGCTTTTATTAAGCTGTCCAAGCTGGCCTTGACTTTGTAATTCTCCTGCCTCAGCCTCCTGAGTACCTGGAATTACAGGCCTATGTCACCCAGGGCTGGCTCTATAATTAATACTGTTGTCCTAAGAAATGACACTACCATGACACAATAATACTATAAGTTAACAGAATCTTTAATTTTTTTCTTTTTGAAACAGTGCCTCACTATGTAGTCCTGGCTGGCCTGGAACTTACTTTGTAGGCCAGGCTAAAGTCAAAGACACTGGCCTTTCCCTCCCTCCCAAGTTCTGGGTTTAATGGCATGCACTACTGTGCCTGGCTCAATAGAACAAATTTTGTTTCTGTTGCCTTTCACAGCAAGACAACCAGCTTTTAATTACTGATGCCCATTAGAATACAGAGTTTAGGCAATCAATAGATGATCATGAAGTTGCAATGGTTTAAATTCATCAGTTTTTTTTTTAAACCAGAAAGCTCAATTAGGTTTTTATGTTTCCCTTTTCTCCTTTCCATCACTTTAATAAAAGGTAACTATTCAAAGTCTAGCAGAGTAAAGGGAGAGAGAGAGGGTTGTGCTTAAGGAATGGGGTTGGGCACTGTTGCTCTCTTTAAGCCACAGATGGGAAACAATCTTTCCTACACTGTGATATTCCATAATCAAGAATCACTTAAATTTATGGTGCTGGAGAGCTGGCTCAGTATTTGGGAGCACTAGCCTAGGAGTGCTCTAGCACTGCTCTGTCCCAGGACCCTGTTTCCATTCCCAGCACCCACATGGAGGCTCACGACTGTGTGTGCACAGACACACATGCAGACAAAACACCCGCACATGTAAGATAAAATGATACATTTTTTTCAGAAGAATAAATTAAAATTAGCAAAATTTATTGAGTAAGGTTCTGCCCAAGCCTTCATGGGTCACTTAGAAATACCACATGCGCAAATAGAAGAATCACTTTGTCCAGAATGGTTTAAATTCCCCTGGAATTGGGCAGGCATGAAACAGACACACTTAGGACTTACTCTCCATTTGCTCTTTGCAAAATTCTTCCGGATCTGGGCACTGACAGATTCATGAATGTTTTTGTTGAGAGCGGTGTCCCCAGCAATCCTGAAACACAGGCAAAGAGACTTTCTCAAAAAGTCTTCTTGTGATTGGCCACTGAGTCCTATGCTGCTTTTCTCGGAAGCTTGACCCCACCCCCAGGGAAGCTGAAGATGATGGAGGGTGGCTAGCTGCTGCCCTTCTAGACTGGTTAGTTCCCTAGATGAATTGTCCTTAAGCTCACACATGCCAAAAGCCCCACATTCCAAAGTACCTTCCACATTCTACTCCCTTCCCAGGATCTGCCCACTCCCTATTGGTCCACTCTCTCGACCTGTCTCTCATGCTTTTCCTCTTTTGAACCCAGTCCCAGCAACATTAGAATCCGTGACAGCTTGGAAACCGGAGTGCAAGCCCTCTCTCCTCACCAGCATTAGCCTTTCAGAGCTTCTCCAATCTCTTGCTTTCGCTCCTTAGCTAGTCCTGGTTTCTTGTTTTCTTGCAGACAAGGTCCCTACACACTGCCACCTCCAGCAACTTTAGATCAGCTTGGCTCATGTTCTAGAAAGTTCCTCTGGCTCCTAGGACCATGTACCCTCTATATTCATGGTCACAGGTGGTTTTATTGGAGCTCTTGCTCGTTTCTAAGCCCTCTCCCCCAACCCCTTCACCCTTTCTCATGTTGCATCTCACTCTGCTTACAATTTCCTTCAGAGCGGCCAGAAATCCCCTCAGGTCACACATACATGGACCATCCTTCTCTGCCACACACCCTCGCCTCACATCAATACTATCTCCTATATATAACTGATTTTACCTCAAGGTCAGGGAAATCTTCTTTCTGCTCTAAGCCTTTCCTGGAATTGACCCTTCCACTTTTCTTCCTAAACTATTCAATTCTACGTTAGTCTTTGGTGTCTATGAAAGAAGTTATTGATCTTGAGAAAGCTGCAAGAAGGCTTCAGAGTCTCAGACTACCTTTTTGTCCAGAAGGTACCTGCTATAGGAGAAAACCTTTCATACCCGGACCTGGACTTCTCTGGACATGAAACAGGCCCACACTGCAGAATGCCATCTTCAATGGGCATCAGACATGAAAGGAACACGCTTTGGGCTTGCTGAGACCAAGGCTTATCCTGCCCAGCCTTTCCTTCCCTGTAGAACTGTCTGTGGTCCAGGAACTAGACTGAATCTGTGCCAGGCTGGTAACCCAGCTCACAGCAGCCTCTCTTCCTGTATCCCTAAATGCATCCCCCTCTCTTCCCAGAAGGGCTCAAAGGATGCTCAGAGATGAACTCAAGTGAACCAAGTTTCCACTTTGAGCGGCTCCCAGTTACCCCCCCCTCCACTTCTCCAGGCACACATCAGAGAAACAGAAACATCATATGTGAAGGAGCAAATGGAAACAAGAGGCGTGAGCGTGTTCTGGGAACAGGTCACTCTTTCGGAGTTCAGTGTGTGTGTGTGTGTGTGTGTGTGTGTGTGTGTGTGTGTGTGTGTGTATGCATGTGGAGGTCAGTGGTTAACCTTAAGTGTCATTCCTTAGGAGCCATTTTTTTTTTTTTTTTGATAAGACAGGTCTCTTCCTGGGATTTGGGGCTCATCAATTAGGCTATGCTAGCTGGCCTCCAAGCCCCAGAAATCTTCCTTCCTGTCTTAATCTCCCTAGCAGTGGTATTTCAGGCATAGACCACCCTGCCTGGCAGGTCCTCCTACTTGGGCAACACCCACTTTATGATCACCCACTTTATGATCTTTCTGTGTTATCTTTAACAGTTCTGTCCTCAGAAAACGATGTTAATTCTAACAAATCTTGTGGTCAGCTCTTTCTTGGAAATAACTGGGCCAAAAAGATAGGAAGTATGGTGAGTACTGCTGCAGGCCAGAACCGGTCCAAACTAAACAGCTTGGGGAGGTGGGAACCAGGGAGCTTCACTTCCACCTGCTTGTCAGGAGCCTGGTCTCCCAACCGGGAGCCAGAGCCTGCTGCTTCCCATACCTCCTGGTGGGTTATCACAGGCCAAGATCTAAGGAAAATGCTGTCTGAGTTATTTTAGGAATGTTTCCTGCCCACTTCCTACAGTCCTCAGCTGTGCTGCATATGGGTCAGAGTCTAGCTGGCAGCTTGTGGCTCAGCGGTACTGTTAGGCAGTCTTCGAAGTGGCTGAAGTCCAAGTGTGCTATTCAATCTACTATCTGGACAGCTATGAATATACAAGGGGAAAATTCTTTCAGTATTGCATGATTCTTCAGGTCAGCCATTACATGTTTATCAGGGCTTTTCTTTTCTATTGGGCAAGAGGGAAGTGCCTCTGTAACAGTGGGTCCTAATGTAGACCTTGTATGATTTAATGAATTTTACTGTATTTCTCATTTTATGTTGGAATGCTCCTTCATTTCTTATCTGTTGCTGATATTTCACCTTTTACTCTCCTCTATTTTTGGAATCTAGTGCTTTTCCAAGATCACTTTTACTTTTATATCTCTCAAGGACAGCATTTTGTAAATCCAGCTTCAAATCAGGGCCTAATGTAGTTAAGGCCTGTTTATTCACAACTCTCATCAGTATTAGGCAAACTAACTTCATGGATAGAAAAATCACTTTGTGTGTATATACATGCACATATGCATGGAGGCCAGAAGCCAATGAGGGTGCTTTCCTTACTCACTTTCCATCTTAGTTTTGAGACAAAGTCTCTCATTAGAGCTGGATCTTTGCAGTTCAACTAGACTGGCTGGTCTGTGAGCTCCAGGATGCTCCTGTCTCTACCTCCCCAGGACTGGGATTATAAGCAGGCAAAGCCATACCAGGGTTTTGTAGTACTAGGGAATAGAACTCAGGTCTTCATGCTGGTGTGTGTGTGGGTGTGTGTGTGTGTGTGTGTGTGTGTGTGTGCATACATGTATGTGCTTGTGTGTGTGTGTTTCAGACATGTTCTACTCTCTCTAATTCTGCAAGTTGATCCAAATGGGCTTGGTGAGATCTGGTATACCTCCCAACCATAGTCTCTTGACTATTTCCCAATTCCCTTGGCCAAGTAGAGTCAATGTGTCTGGGATCTTGCAGAGGGATGGAGTCTAAGTCAACATTCAGGGGTATGATGGCTAATTTTATATGTCAACTTGGGTAGGGCATGACACCCAGATATTTGAACACATGCTAATTTCTATGTTCTGGTGAAAGTATTTCTTAGATAATACTAATTGATTTTGAGTCAATCATATCACATGGGTGAGTTTTATCCATCAGTTGAGGGCTTTTGGGAAAAAAGATGAGACCCTGTCTTAGGATTCTAGCTGCTACATTCACCATTCCTTGGGTCTCTCTGCATATTTTCAATTTCCTGGACCTCACAATTTTACAGGCAATTGTCTTGATTCGTTAAAATAAATTTCTCTCATGATGATTGACTTAATTTACTTGTCAATTAAGCCAGAGGTAAATATTCCAGGCAATCTGACCTGGCAATGAGTCCCACAAGTGCTGCTGTGAAATACGGATGGGCTCCTATCCTATTGTTTGCCCATTCCTGCACTTTGGCCACCAGTGAACAGCATGCATGTTCCTTATATGGTCTCAGCAGGAGAAAGGCAAAACCCCAAATGAGAGTACTGACTAGCTTCCACAAGAAAGAGCCCTATTCTGTCTGGAGTGGTCTGTTCTGAGGTTCAGGAAAGCATATGTACTTCCCAAGGGTTCTCCTAACCCTGGATGGTTTAGGTAAAGAGGGATGAACAAGCATGGGCTAACATGAAACTCTGGGTATTTGAATGTGTATGAACAAGCATGACTAACATGAAGGGGATTTGAGTGTGTATGAACAAATGATTAACATGAAGGGGGTTTAAGTGTGTATGAACAAGCATGGACGAACATGAAGCTCCGGCGGTTTGAGTGTGTCAGGAGCACGGCTCTGAGAACAGCAAAGTTGGTGAGGCTCCACTATAGGATCTCTTGTTCCTGCTGGCTCCCAGCTGGACCCACATTTTCCTTTGCCTGCCTGGGCACCTTTCTCTTGTGCAGACAAGCACACCACAATGCAGGGAAGTGTGGGGCTTGAGTGATGCTTGCAACAATGTGTGTGTTATTACTCCTGGTGCCTGGCTTCCTGAGCATTTGGAAATACAGTAAAAATGGAAGAACTTGTCATGAGCCTTCTGATTGGAAACCCTGGGTGGCACAGCTCCCACGCTTCCAACGATAACTTTAAATCTTTGCCACCAGCTTGACACCCTCTGCTATTGCCCTTCTTCGTTATACAATGAAAAGCATTCACTGCGGAGCCAGACCTTTCTGGCTAGAGCTCTGGCTTTACCATTAGGTGGCTGTGGTATCTTTACTCGGTTACTATTTCCTTATCTTTGAAGTGAACAGAAAACATACCTCCCAGGGTTATTGGAGAGAGGAAAAAAGGAGTGAACACTTTAAAGCAAATAACAGAGTTCCTGGAACACAAAAGAGACTCAACAAACGGCAGGGCAGGAGTGAAGAATTAGAATACTGTGAAACTAGGTTATGACACTGCTTCTAAGCGAGTCCCCTGAAGAGGGTTAACAGCTTGGAGGGAATGCTTTAGAAGATGATGAGCCAAACACAGAACAGTTTTCTGTGGTGCTCCTTAGGGGAATTTTCTCCTGAGAAATTCAAGGTTCTGTCTGTGTGTGTATGTGTGCGTACACATGTATGCTGGGGGAGTATACCCATGGCCGTGTACATAGTAGGCAAAGGATCTACCACTGGGTTACACCCCATTGCCTCTGCGTTCATTATACTGTGTGCTCTAGTTACATGTTAAATACGATCAAAGGTAGCTGTTTAAGGTTTAGTCCTTAGCTTGGCATTATTGGGAGGTGGTGAAAATTGTTATAAGTGGGACCTCAGGAGAGATCTTTAGGTCTTGGGGGAGCCCCTGAGTGGAACTATGGCCTGCTGATCTCTTTCTCTTGTTTCTTGGCTTCCATGAGTTGGGCTTCTTGCTCCACCATGGATCCACACTGCTTGCCAAAGGCTTTGCCACAAGAGCACCAGCTGGAACCTCTGACACTGTGAGCCAAAAAGAGGACTGTTGTCGTTTTAAGTTCATCATCTCAGGTGTTCTGTTACAGTAACAGAAACATGACTAACTCACTGAATATCTTTTTCTACTCTTGGGTACTTGTTTCAAAGTAGATGCTCCTGGATCTGTAACAAACCAGACAGTTGCTCTCTCTAGACCTGGTGTGAATCTCTTTACATGCACTAGCTCCACTATTTCTTATGTTAACTTAGTAAGTTAGGACTGTCACTCCCAATTAAAAGTGAGAAAGCTGAGACTTAGCAAGCCATGTGTAAACCCAAAGTCACACTTAGCTGTCAGCTAATTGGGGCTCCAAGCGCCAGAAAGCACCAGTGAGTCCCTTTGAGCCAAAGAAACACGGATTGGAAAAAAAAATCACTTGAAAAAGAACACACACACACACACACACACACACACACACACACACACACACACATTGCCAAGGTGTACACTCCAATCTCAATGCCACATTGGATGTTTTCCTTTGGCAAAAGTGAGTCTTAGAACATCTATAAGATGAAAAGCTACCTGCTACACTACCTATACACTTAGCTTCTGAGTGCTTTCTGAAAACTGTATCCTGAGGGCACCAAAAGGTACAAACATGGGCTTGGGAGATGAGGGAATCCCTGTAGGGGAAGCTGTAGCCACACCTTCTTAGGGGCTGGCTACAGGTGTGCCTGACCACGCTTGTGAGGGCATGGTCAGAATGACATAGTGTGACTGCATTTGCGCTTTCCTTTTTCTTTGCTTCTTGCTGTACAGGCTACTGCCACGCTGGCTGGCTAGGTCGCTCTGTAAGTAAGGCTTTTCCCTATTAAATACCCTTATATTTCTACCTGACTCCGTATTGGTAATTTCCCACTATAAATCCCCTGTCAGGATGAGGTGGAGGGAACACCTTAGTTTTTGTGACTAAGAGGAGCCAATGGAAAGTCTACTCTGGGAGGGTGGGGATGGCACGGCTCTTCCAGAGACGATCTTTCTTACCATGGGTGCCGAGCTGCCTGCTCACAAGTGTATCGTTTATTTGGGTCTTTCTCCATCAGATTCCGAATGAAGTCTTTTGCTGTTCAAAAAGAAAGCAGAGGAAATAATCCCTTGGAGGGTTGAAATGTGATGACAGGATGCCCTTGTGTTTTAAATATGTGTACCATTAAAAATGTGAGACCGCCTTTCACCTTCCCTATTGTATCTTGAACACAAAAGACACCAGCGTTTAGATAAAAGAGAGACCCAGTGAGTGAAAAGGTGGCAGAGCCAGGCTGGGACTCTGACTTCCAGCGCTAAGGGTTTTTTTTTTTTTTTTTTTTTTTTTTTGCCAGCTGCTAATGATGCCTTTGGTCTAGATAATAAAGGGAGGAGTCTTCATAATCACATGCTCTTCAGTTCACCATTGCCTTAGAGAGATGCTCTGGGGGCATCCCCTGAATGTGTTATGGTTCTACTACATCCACTGAGGGGCTGCAAAGCCACCAGGTCATGAGACCAGGTGTGGGGGACATCCCAGAGAAGTGTCTGCATCACACTTGAGCTGTTAATACCCAGTGTGTGAGATGTTACAAAGAAGCAGCAAGATGTACCCTGGGGTGGTAGAGAGGCTGTGGTCACCATGGGTAGGGCATACTATATGCCAGCTTGGAACCCATTGCCCTACAGGGCATGGTAGCCCACAGGTCTGAGCTTCTAAGAAGGGAGTCTCTGGCTTCTAAGTTCTGAAGTTCAGTATTCCCTGCAAGGTCTGTTTCAGCAATCTGCAGGTTGCTGAAGATTGACGTGGTTGAGGTTGGTTGAGGAAACAGGCAAGGGAGTCCCAATTAGGAGTAAATAATATAATAATAAAAACGGTCTGTGTGAACAGCTCAGCAGAGAGTGCCATTCACTCCCCTTCTCCCTTCTACAAATCTCCCTGCTTCATCTGGACCCGGTTTTGTTCTTCATACCCTGGAAGGGATGATGAGCTTCTCTGGGAGATTTCAGTGTGGCATACTGTGGCTCAAACATGGGCTCTAGACAATGAAACCATGACCTCAGACAAGATACCTCCATCATGAAAACCACGACTACTCAATGCAAGAATGTTTTGTTGAGGATATGCGATTCACAAATACAATCTTGTCATAAAAAAGTGGGCTTTGGGAAAGTTGGGGTTTAAAAATCTCAGTTCTGCTATATATTGATCCCATAAACTAGGACAGGTTAGTTTACCCTCTTGGGCTTTAGTTTCATTATCAGTCACATATGGATGATATGGCATATGGATCATATAAATACCCATCCAGTGGGTCATCTGGAGGGCTTGTTGAGTTAGCACATGCCCAGGACTTCTAGCACTCAGCACCTAATTGGTATTCATCAAATGCCAGAAAATAATATTTCATCCCTAGAGCACCCATATCAGGGAGAGGTAGATGAGCAAGTCTACATCCCTTGGCCAGGGTGATATAGCTCAGGCATGTTCTCCAGGTCAAGCCCAACAATACAGTTCTTAGAGCTTTCTCAGAACAACCATAGACTGAATGCTGGTGGACACCACAATTTCTTTGTTGAGATCCTAACTCCCATGGTGAGGATATCTGAAGTGGCCCTTTGGGAGGTGGTGATCAGAACACAAAGGCAGGGCTCTCATGAAAGACATGAATGTTCTTATGACAGAGACCCAGAAAGCCTTGCCACCCCCCAGCCCCGCTACTTTGTGTGCAAACACACCAAGAAGACAGCTGTTTCAGCAGATGCCCAGTGTACTTTCCCCTTAAGAATTATGCAAAATAAATGTTTGGTATTTAAGCTACTCAGACTGTGGTATTTTGTCACAGTAACCCCAGTAGAAGAAGGCAGAAGCCTCAGGACCATTCTGAGCCCAAGGGTCCTCGGGCTTCTACATTAAGTCATCTAGATGTAAATGCCATGAGAGACCCACCAGAGTCGGAGATGTCATCCCAGTAGGGGGAATCAAACTCATATTCTGCCTTGAGGATCTGTTCAAACAGCTTGGAGTCATTTTCATCATAAAAAGGAGGGTAGCCACAGAGCCTGCAAGACAAGAGGGAATGAGATTAGAGTGTGTGCACAGCCACTGTGCTGGGTTTAGACTTTGCCTGGAAGGAAGACACATGATCCATCAATCAAATTAAAGGAACCCACACTGAGTATGCTGAAGTTAAATCTCAGTGAAGAAACCACATCCTCTACACATGAGCATGCCACAGAAGTGAAAATGTGACTTCCTAAGCAGTGGAAAGGTTAACTCCATCATGGTCAGAGGCAAATACACATATTCAAAATTCTACCAAAACTCTTTCTTTCATGTTTGCATTTATTAGTGTGTGCATATGATGTGTATGATGTGTTTGTAAGGGCACACATGTGCCACAGTGAATGAGTGTGTCACTTTTTGCCTTTCAGCTTTTTATGGTTTCTGGGGATTGAAGTAAGGTCACCAGGCTTACACAGCCAACACTTTTATCTGCTGAACCACCTTGCCATACCCCCATAACATTTTAGATGGCATTAACTAGAATCCCATAAACCCTAGAAAGTCACCAGGCAATCTTCCATGTATGGCTATTATTAATCATGTCTATAATACTGTTCCTGATGGACAGGCTGGTGGAAAGAACAAACAAAATGCATACTTGATGGAATTTCTGGACCCTTCAGGTTCATTCTATCTAGGAACTTGCTAAGGAAGAAGAGGGAATTTTACAACTTGGATATCAATTTGCTAGGACTCATCCTGACCTGTGGGTTGTCATTTCACCAAGTAGGAATCAGAATAGGAAGCAGAAATGCTACCATTTCTTTCCATTACAAGTAACAAATATCCACAGGAGACAGCTCAAGTTACCACACTATAGAATCACAGTATCCCAGTCAAGGTGCCATTGGGACATTTCAAAGACAGCTGTTCAATGGTACAATTAGGATGTTACTAGAAACAAGTTAGAGCTATGGAGAAACCAAGGGTTATTTGGCAACCATGGCAAAAGCAGACATGTCAATTAAATTCAACCACCACAAGTCAGTCAGTGACACTGTGGATTCTGGGGCTGGGCATGGAGCTGAGGCAGAGCAAATACTTAGCACCTGAGAGAGTAATAAATAAAATAAACATAAATTAAAATGAAAAAGTCATAATTTCTCTTTCCAGGTCTGCCCTCAGTTACTGCCAGTAGGCCACTAATGTATTTCAGGGATCAAAATTTCATCTGAAGATATACGTGGCCAGAGTAGAAAATTCCATGTGTGCAATGGTTTAAAGCTGCATAGCTCTGTGACACCCCTCTTGTTGCTTTGTCAATCAGCTAAAACACTTAGGAAAAGGAAAAGACCAGAACATGCCTGGGGCCCATATAGGGCTGGGTTGGAGGGACTACGCAATCAGAAAGAGTGGGGTCAAGGCAGTAAGTGACCCCAGAGCAGAAGACAGCAGTGCTTGACTCTAAAAGCCAAAGAGCCAAATTCTATGTTGCTGATATGGTTCCTGGGGCCAGAATGTGGCAGCCACGGTGGGAGGCCTGACCCCAAGCTGAGGCCTGACCCCAAGCCAAGCCCCGCTCTTCCCACATAGCTCAATATTGTTCCAAACATAGCAATAGCCTAGAGAGCAGTTCAATGAGAACAAATGAACAGGCATCCACAGACTGTAGGTCTGTAGGGATTTGCTGTTGGTTCCTAACAAACACAATAACGGCCCAGCCATTTTTCATTTGTCCCGCCACCAGGGGCACAGCTGTGGCTGGCTGCAGAGGGGAATGGGCGATGACAGTTGTCAAGGCCAGGAGACATTCTGTGGGCTGAGAAGATTCTACATCATCTAACTCACAAGCATGTTTTAGAGGCTGAATGCCTGGAAAATTTCACTTGTAAAGATCTGCTGTGGTGGGGAAAATGAAAGGGCCAGTGCTTCGGAAACCACCAAGTGCATACTTCACAACCCAAGGAAACCCTGGGGCCTCTGAGAGAGGGATATGTAAATTTTTTCCATAATGAGGATTTGGGCAAAATAAAATGTGTGCATTAGGAAAAGCCGACAGAGCAAAATGTTAGTTTGTCTTGGAAAAACCCCTACATGCTAGATATGTGAGCTTTTTGTTTGTTAACAGCTGAGTGTGTTTTGCTTTATGGCTTGGCTTTCTTCTTAAGGAAAAAAATGTTAAAAATTTTCAAGAAGAATTTCTTCTTGTGCCAATTTTCTTAATGTATATTCCAATTTCTTTTCATCTTAGCTTCCCCCCCCTCTGTTTTTACATAGAGGACTGTTCGTGCAGGTGTTCTGAGGACCAGAGAGAAGGAAATGAATCTATCTGGAGGCCTGAGTTAAAATTAAGAAAGAGATGGTTGAGGACATGGCTCAGTGAGAGAAGTGCTTGCTAAGAAAGCATGATGGCCTAAGTTTGAATCCACAGAACCCATATAAAAGCTGGATGTGCAGTGCAGCCTGCCTGCCTACTGAATCCCAGCACTCCTATGGAGAAAAAAGCCAGAGGATGTGCAGCGGTCACTCCAAGTCCAGGGTCACAAGGATCATAGGACCCATGTGGTCTTATCACACCAACCCTGAATACACCCCTTTATACCATCTCCATTTTAAAGCAAACTGATTAACAGTGAACAAAGTCATGACTTAAGCCTAACCCCTCTGACTCCAGGTCTGTATTCTTTATTCTTGGACTCAATCTGTATTCTTTATTCTTGGACTCAATCTGTGAAGGAGAAGACTTGAGAACCAAATCTCTCACTTCAGCCTTTGACCTCTGTGTAGGTCAGTTGGCCAGTAGCCACCCAATGCCCACCTGGAAGGAGAACTCCAGAATGTGACTGTACCTTTTCAATCCATCTCATTGGTTCTGGGAGTGTGTTTACTAAGATGTGTCAGGCTAGTTTCCTGCACAGGGAACACTTATTGTATCTGGGCCAATATAACCTTGGGTACTTTATCCAGGTGCCTCCTTGCTTGGTTCTTCCACACCCTTGAAAACTAGCTGGAGTGGAATATTAAGGCCTTACCTCTCTCTGGCAGGTACTCTATAACATGCAGCTACTGCAGTGGACAGGGCTCTAATGTGTCACATCCTCCCTGGGTACAGCTCTGACCTGTTCACATGCACCTAGGATAGGACCTCATCTTTGCTTTTAGATTGTCAGGGTCTGGACCAGGACCTGCCTGGAGGGTGTTGTAAATAGATGCCCAGGCACATAAACATGCATGGAAGAAGGAGCTGCCTTGTTGGCTGCTGAGCCCCCTGGTTGAGCTCAGAAGCAGAGACAAAAGCTCAGGATACAGGAGCGCTCACCAGTGTCCTATCCCAGAAGAACTAGGGAGATTTCAAATAACCAGCCAACCTGACACTTCCTGAACACCCCACAGCAATACTCCAAGCTATTCAGATATTCCAGAAGAACCTAGTGCATAACCCCTCTGCCCCTCTACCCCGCTTCCCCAGGGCAAATGGTCTGTCTTTTCGGGGAGAATATGGTATGGTTTGGGTTTTCTCAATGGCACTCCTGGCAACAGATCCATACTGTTAAGGTGGTTTTCCATGGAGAAGGATGTTAATATAAATGGATGTGAAAATCAGCAATGAATGGCCAGCTGTGGGTGATCTGGCAGGGTGAAGTTTTTCTTGGAAACTGAAATGCTGTAATATTGTAAAATCTCCTGTCAAGATGCCCGTGAGTTCAGCATGGTCATTACCCTACATTAAGTTATGTTCTTTGGACTGTTTACTCTTGGCCATGGATCTACATATCTGGAAAAGATGATGTTTGTCACAGGGATGCCTAAGTCATGACCATTAGGTAATTCTTTGTCCTTTTGTTTCCATAATCCACCTGTGTTTTGACCTACCTTTTGCACCCATTAAATTATGTACTTTAGGGCCTCTTTTGATACCAAAGATAGCTATTAAGAGGACAGGAAGAAGTGGGGATCAGAAGTAGTGGAGAGACAAGTACCAGCATACCTGAGAGCAGGGAGTGACTTAAAATTTTTAATATATTTTACACTCTTGTGGTAAGAACAATTTACATGAGAGCGTCTCTCTGAATATTTAAGGGAGTAATACAGTTTTGTTGACTGCTGCTTTTAGGTGTAAAAGTGTCTCCCTGTTGTGATTTAAGTTTGAAATGTCCCCCAGAGTCTCATGTGTTTGAACAGTTGGTTTCCAACCGGTGGTATTATTTTGGAAAGTTCTGGCACCTTTAGGGGGTAGAGTTTCGTTGAGGGAACTGGTCCACTGGGGTTGGGCCTTGAAGTTTTATAGTCTAGCCCAGTTTCCTCTAGGTTTTCTGCTTCCTGACTGCAATATGATATGACTAGCTACTCCCCTGTTACTAATACCATCTCCAAATTGTAAACCCAAATAAACCGTTTTTCCTTTTAATTGCTTCTTGTCAGCTATTTGGCCATAGCAACAAGAATAGTGATTAATATAGTCCTCAAAAGGCTCATATGTTGAAGGCTTGTCCATAAGATGGTGGCTCAATTGACAGGTGGGTGGATCGTTAGGGTGTTAACTTCATCATCTGGTTTGTTGATTGAGGAGTCCCTAGCTGAATGGGCCACTAGGAGGTGATTATAGGAATCAGGTCACTGGGGGCAGCCTTCAAGTTACATCCCGTCCCCAGCCTTGTCCTTATTTCCATTTCTGCTCCCCATTTCCTGTGAATGTTTCCAGAAGATTGCTTGGCCTCCACAGCATTCATATGTATGGATCAGAATTCAGATCCCTACCAGAATTCAGTAGGGTACCTGAATAATGAGCAGAGAGGCTGAAGCCTGGGCAAGAATAGTTAGTGGGGTTTATCTCTCCAATTGTGCCAACAAGTCCTCAACATAAGCAAAAATGATCCCTCTTCATCGAACCATTCTGCATTTGCTGTGAACATTAGCTGATCTCCTTTTATTGCCTTCTCTCCAACAGTGAGCATAGGATGTAGTCACTGCTGTCCCCAGGCTCCCTCTCCTGTACCATTCCACCTTTCCTCAGGACAGGCTCCTTTACGGTCCGAAGACACAGGGCTATTGGTCAGGCAGTTTTCTGGCCACCACCAAATGCCCACTGAGGATCAAATATTCCCCAGCATAGAACAAGGTGGCAAGAGTGCCTGCCAGTATGGTATTACACTATAGTTGGGGACAGGGGAACAGAAGGTCAACATTAAACTTATCATAAAGAGGAAGCATAAAAGCTAGATAGGAAAGGATAACTTAGAACTGGGCTAGAAAAGCTACATTTTTAACCTTAATCTAGAATATTCTCTTCCCTACCCCATTCTCTGTGCTGGGAATGCCTTTCTAGGTTACAAAGCTCTTGGTGTGTGACCATTGCTTGGTGATGTCTCTCCTGTCCCCAACTCCCAATACCATGCAAGGTGCTGCATCTCTCTTTTGTGCTCTTCCAGCTTCCCAGGCCCCTCTGTTATAGCTCCTGTGTTGGTTTGTGTCTATAATTCATCATCTTTGATTAGACTCTGTGCTCCCTAAAGGTAGCAACCATATCACATTCAGTTTTGCAATCCTGTATAGCATGGCACAAAGCTCAGCAAAAGGTTGTTGGATGAATGGGTCCTTAGATAGATGCCTTCACCTTTCAAGACTACCTTCCTTACCCTGCTCAATCCTTTCTACACATGTTCTATTAAGAGCCACCTCAAATCTCATCTGGCTTTTTTGGGTCTTCTCAAGAAATTTGAAAAGATTATGTTTTTTGATTGTGGTTACAATGTTTAAATCTTCACTTTGCTGATAAGTTCCTGGAGGATGGATTCTATGTCCTAAATGGTATTTCTTTAGGGTTTGGAGAAAGGGTCCCACTGTGTCCTTGAACTCATGATCCTCCTGCCTCATTCTCCTCAGTGCTGTGATTGTAGTTGTGTGTCACTGTGACTGGCTCTTTGGAGTCCTTTGTTAATACTCAACATGACTTAATCAGCATTTCCTGATTGTTCTCTGGTAAACAGAAAATGCTTTATTGAAACACTTGTGCTTCTATGTACAAGTGCATGTTGTAACAGCACACACTTCAATAAACATAAGGAATCAGTTGCATGAGGATATAGGCCAATGATAGAATACTTGCAAATAGCATGAATGAATCCTTGGGTTTGATTTTAGTACCCCAGCCCTAAGCAGGGTTGGAAATTTTAAAATGAATATTGACTCCAAACAAGACAATTTCAACCATGTTTTCCTCAAGTACAGTAATTTTTCACTTATTTCATTTTTGCAGTAAAACATCCTAATGGCCAATAGCATCTGCTATAAATGACATTCTCCAAGGCAACTGGAATGATCATGGGAAACCTTCAACAAATATCACCTATTTGTCCAGTGCCTGACAAAATCCTCCAAGCATCAATTTCCCTCTCTGTAGTCCCATCAGAAACTAACTATTCCACTGATTACAGAACTCATGGGTGGCAGGTACTGCTCCTAGCTTGATGCCTTGAGTCAAAAGCTTAAATTCAGAATTAGATGCCACAGTTATAGAATTTTATCCTGGGGCCCAGAACTCATTACTCCTCTTTAGGATGCTGGGAAACTGAGTCCTAGAGAGGTGTTCTTAAGGCTACAGCTAGTGACAGATCTGGGCAATGTGTGAGAGGATTTGGCCTAGAAGAACAAAGACCATTTTGATCCCTACAGAGAGATAGGAAAGCAATGGCATTGTGCAAAATGCTCATAACACAATAAATAAGATGTAGCTGAGTCTTGCTTTCTAGAGTCCCCCAGTTCAGTCTCACTTAAATGGAACAAACAAAACATTTAGTCTCTTACAGTAAGTAAACTAACATGGTGAGCATATCTTGTAGAAGTCAGTAACAATAGTCACCATCTACTGAGCATTACCAAGTGCCAGGCGTTGGGTTACACATTGGATGAAAGTAACCTAAGGAAGGACAAGTCCATTTTGGCTTCTGGTCCAGTCCATGGAGAGTACAGTCCATCATGGTGGGGAAGACATGGCATTGGGAATGCTGGGTGGGTGGTTATAATGCATCTACACACAGGAATCACAGAGTTGTTTGCTTGTGCTCAGTACAGTTTGCAGCCCCAGCCCATAGAATGGTGTTGCCTCCATTCAGGGTAGTCCTTCCTTCTCAGTTAATCCTATCTAGAATTAACCTCACGGATATGTCCAGAGATGAGATTCAAGGCAATTCCAATGTATTCAAGTGCACAATGAAGATCAACACTCATCTTACACATATTGCCTCATTGGATGGATACTTAAGGAGGAAAATCTTTCCATCCTCAATTTCCAGATGAGGAAGATCAATGCATGAATAGCTGGGCAACTTAAAGGGCAGAAGGGGAATTTCATTTAACTCTTTCTGTAAGTCCTTCTCAGTCAAATCATATTAACGTTTAGGTGTCCAGCCATGAATGTCACTGTAAACATGGGGGCATACCAACATATTCTCTTTCTTAATCTGCCCCTGAAGTCAGAGTGATATGCTTTGGGCATGTGATAGATTTGGAAACAGAGCTAGAGATGAGGCCATGTGACTGGCCAAAGACATACAGGATTCGCAAGTGTCTGTAGTTATAAAGTCAATGATTCATGGTCTTCATCTGCCTTTCTTCAAGACAGAAGAGTGAGATGGCTAGGGCTTATCAGCTTGTCTGCGGGTGAACAAGACTGCAGAAAAATGAATGTCTGTCTATATTGATCCAAATTCCAATATAATAATGTCAGATCATCCGGGTTCAGTATGATGCTCCTATGAAAAGCTGTAAAGCAACACAAAGAAGAAAATGTCACCTCTGACAAGACCTCATGAGCTCTGATGGTAGGAGGCAGAAGTTCTGGAATGCCTTTTGGAAAGTGTATTGGGGAAAAATGTGATATATACAGTTAACTTTGTAAGTGAGTGTGAATGTGTTTCTGAGGGCCTGAAACTTACTTTGACTATTTTACATAAAATACCACACCAGCAACTGAATGACAGCCCAGACCTTAATGCTTAGTTGTAACTAGAGTGGAAAGGCTCTGAGAAGGAAATTATTTTCCAAGGAAAGGTTCCTGCTGTTCCGTGAGAGCAGAGTTCAACTTTGCCTTTGGATTGATTGTATGATATGATGCCATAGCTTAGGCACACGTGCTTACTGCTTGGTTCCAGGGAGGGGCTTCTGGGAAGGGGTGGGGCCTTTCAGTGGTAGAACCTGGTGGGAGGTCTCTAGATCCTGCCCTTGAGACAGGTGTGTGGGAACCCAGTCTCCCTTTCTTCTCTTTGCTCTCTGACCATGAGATGAGTGGTTTATCTCATCAGGTGGCCAGAGAGCCAAAGCATCGGATTCATTTGATACTGGGAGCCTCGGAATCTGAGCCAACAGGGAACATCATTCAAGAGAAGGAAGAAAGAACGTAAGAGCAAGAGGACAGGAAGAGCATCATAAAATGCTGTCTTTGGACATTGTATGCCATTATACTTTTAGACTCATAGTGGCCATGGTTACCTGTACAAGACCAAGTCAACATTCTAGATGGAGGTGGGAGGGGCTTCCAAGGCCCCACTGCTGGCTGAAGAGCTGTCAGCAGTTCGTGACAGCTAGGAAAGGGGGAGTCATCTTTCTTTGACATATGGCCACTAGCAGGTTGCCCATATACCACAGGATGGCCCATAGAGATACACATATGGGCAGCACTAATTGGTCTGTAGTTTATTTTCTCTTAGAAACTGAAGAGGACATGGAGTGAGTAGGGGCATGGGCTGAGAGGTCATCCAGGTATGGATATAATCAGAATATATTGTATACGTGCATGCAGATCTCAAAGGAAGAATAAAAAATATTATTAAAAAATGAGCCAGGCAGTGGTGGTGCACACCTTTAATCCCAGCACTCCGGAGGCAGAGGCAGGCAGATCTCTGTGAGTTTGAGACTAGCCTGGTCTACAAGAGCTACACAGAGAAATCCTGCCTCGAAAAACCAAAAAAAAAAAAAAAAAAAAAAAAAACCTGAAATCACATCCCCCCAAGTATCTGTAAACTAGATAAGCTACATAAGGCCAGCTCAGGCTCAGTAGCCTCTGAAAAGCCATGGCAGCATCAACCATATCTGAGCATCCTTTGGACTCTGAGTCCTGTTGGTACACAGGGACCACTGCTCATCTTTCTATCTTACTGACCCTTGGCAGAAACTCAACAAGCTTTATTGAATGGATGTGGTGGCATGTCTTAAGGGATATGACTTTTATTGTTTTAGTCTGGAAATGATTGGCTTTCAAAATAATTAAATAAAGTGAAGCCTTTAGAAAGCAAATAAATCTTTTGCACTTATTCCCAGCACCCATCAGTGAGCAAAATGGTGTTGAATACATTATCTGGTTTGGGACTAGAAGGTCAATGGGGCTGGAATCCTGACATATGAAACCCTACTCCATGAACATTTGTTTGAGCATGTACATTCCTCAGATACTGAGAAAAGAACAGGTGGAAGAAAGTAGGGAAGGCTCATATAAGAAAACCATGTGTAGAGACTGGCAGTGTGTTCCTGATGAGAAACATTGACACATGTCCTCTAGTCATTCCCTGGGGTTTGAATAGATATTTGAAAGCTGAGAATGGGTTAGCACATCAGGGAAAGATGTGGGGCAGAAGTATGTCCCCCAAGGCTTTGAACAGCTAGAACTAAAGATCGGGGCTTTCAGATGAGAGGAAGGAGGAAGAGAAAGAGAGGAAGAGAGAGGAAGAACAAACGCTATGATCATCTTAACTCACCTGGGATCAACTTTTTGAATCTTACATTAGTTACATGGACACCATCTTGATGAAGTTGGGAGAATTAGCAAAAAGGCCTAGAGATCGCTCTAGACTGCCCAAACACAAATTATGCTAGCTGTGAGCAGGCATAATAAAGACAAAGAAGAGTGAGGAAAGCTCCCCATGGCCAGGAACACTGAGTTAGGAAATGTGGTGTAACGTCTGACAATGAGAATTAGTTCTCACAAGAAATATTTTTCCTATCCAAGCACCGAGGGGTGCAGACATCCAGTATGGAGGTGATTAACTTCCAGTGCCAACCAAGGATTCTGCAGCCTGGGAGGAGTTCCAAACTAGAGCTGTGCATCTAGATGGGCTACATTCTTCCTGTAACTCTGGTTTCCTTCCTCCTCTTCCCCTCCCCTACTCTCCTCTCCCCTCTCTCCAGATTGTCTCCTAGTTTCCCCCTGCCCCTACTCGCCCTTCCTTGTAGTTCTGATGACAGGCAGATAGCCATCTACGCAGATCTGCAATCCTATCTGGGGGATGTGTGGGGTTCTGCATCCTATTCCATGGGCTCTTGATGTACAGCCCACTATGTCCTGCTGCCACTCCCAAGCTCTCAAAATGCATTTTGTGGTTGACTAGAACACAGTTCTAGTTTCCTACCACATGGCCGAGAGACAAGAATCTGCAAAAGCCTCATGAGCACTGTGTTATTTGGAGTTGCATCATATGCTCCCATATACCTCCGCCAGGATTGTGTTGATGTGGCAGTGTGAGCTGATGCCCCATCTCTACCGTACTACTCCAAGTCACAAACACTGCTTAGTGCTTGCCATTGTGTCACCTCATAGTAGAATGACCTTTTCTTCTCTGTGTGCTTTGTTTTATTCATTTCTCCCTAAATGCATGGCCTCTTTCCTGCTTCTATACACCCCCAGTAATAAATGTTCAAAAAAATGCAAGGAAGACCTCTTTTGGTTCTTCTGAGTGTTTAGTATTATGCTAAAGGAATTAAAAATCCTGATAATTCAGAGGTCAAATTTTATTTTGTTTTGTATAGGTGTGCATGCATGGTACAATTTTATGTGGGTTCATTTTTATGTGGGTTCATATGTGAGGGAAGATGTGTGTGCATGTATATGCGTGTGTGTGTGTGTGTGTGTGTGTGTGTGTGTGTGTGTGTGTGTGTGTGTGTTTTCAGGGGACCTAACTCAGGTCTATATCTCCCCCAGCCCACAGAGTATAGTCTTCCTACCATCTTCAGGTTTTGGATCTCTATAGTTGGAAGCTAGCTCAACTCTTTCAAACAGTATTTCTATAATTATGTTCCTAACTGAATGATACATCAAACACAGAAAGCCCCCTCACTTTTAGGATGAGATAGAGTGGAGCAAAGTTGAGAAAGAACCTCAGGATGTAGCTGAGGCTGGCTTCAAGCTTGTATTCCTCTTACCTCAGCCTCCCAAGTACTGGAATAACTGGCAGAAGCCAACATGCTACTCTATCAGATCCTTAGGAAGCTGAACCTTGAAGGATAAATCATCAATCTATGTGATGGCGTTGGAGGTCATATTTAAAGACAGAGCCTAGAATGGCTTTTTCCTGGCAGATTTCTATCTTGTTTCCAATGCCAGGTGGCTGTCACCTACCCTGTGAAACAGCCTCAGGCCTTTCCTGGCTCAGTCCCAGGATCCACTGCAGCACTGTCCTCCTACCTCATGACAGCCAGCAAGACTAGATAGCAATCTCTGTGTTTGCTGTCTGTTGCTTCCAGAAGGCAGCAAGTGCCTCCAAGGCCAGAGCAGGAATGAAGCCATCTCTGCACCCCATCAGATTCATGACATGTTTTAGGCGCAATAAATGTTAGTAAAGCGAATGCCTGTCAGTCCTCTGCCCTCTGTTCTCCAGGCTAAATTTGGCAAAGCATTTAGCTGCTGCATACATGACAGTTTCTAGATGATAATCAGAGAGTAGAGAAAGTAAAATGTTCTTCCATCTGGCCCAAAGCTGTGTATTCAGGTTCAGAAAGGACAGGTGCCAGCTACTCTCCTCCACTTTTTGCGTCCATGGTATGCTGTCTAGAGGAGGGCCACAGATAACAGTGGAGACTATGCTCTGCCTGAAGTCAGTGACAGGGAGTTGCATCCATTACCAATTAAAATATACAGCTTTGGAACCTCAAATGCATAGCTATGGCATGCTCTCCCTACCACTTTGCATACCCTGCACCTCCACCCCCACAGAAGTTTGAATATTTTGAGGAGATAGGGCTAAAACAACTGGTAGAGGAGACTAATGTTGTCCCTGCCCTGGGCAGAGGAGAGAGTTTCAGATGCCCACAAAGCTCAAGTCTGATCAGGGAGGAAGGCTACTGGGAACCTCAAGCCACAAATAGCATTTAGCATCTGTAGGATCCACTCCTTACGAAGGACATAAAGGAGCCAGGTAGGCCTTCTGCAAGTCTTTAGAAAGCAGGCATACCAAGATGCTACCAATAAACCAAGCCAAAGCAAACTCAGGAATTATCAGAAACAAGTGTTGCCTGATTAACCAAAAGGGCCGATGCCAAAATGACAGAAGGGGAGTACAGTTTGGCCTTTAGAGCAAGAAGAAGGAGGGCAAGAAAGAACTGGTCAGCTCAGGCCACTCTGACCTGGTAAGAACAACAGCTAGGTGCAGATGTGTTTCTCTAGACTGAGAAGGGTGACCTGGAGACTCACGGGTTTTATAAACACTGTCCTGAACTCATGTCTGCACAGAAAACTCTTGGCTTTACATTGTTTCTTGTGTACCATTTCCCGGGGGGAGGGAACATGCTTGTTTCTTGCCATGCACATCCTATGCCCTAAGGGAGGTGGGGTCTCATCATGATTTTTAAGAGTCCATTCTGAGCCTGTTAACTGTGATTCCATGCATATGAGTTGTGAGTCTATGGTGCTCTTCTCCCTCTCCCTCCTTCCCTCCCTCTCTCCCTCCATCCCTTCCTTCTTTTGCACTGGGGACCAAACTGGGGTCCTTAAACAAACTAGACAAGTGTTCTAACAGAGAGTGAGCCTCAGACCTTTTTACTTTACTTTTCGCACAGGTTAAGTTACTAGCCTGGACTTGAACTTACTTTTCAGTCCTTGAATTTGCCATGTTCCTGCCCCAGTCTCCCCAGCAGTTGGGATTACAGGCCTGTACCACTCATTTACAGCCTAATTTAGTTTCTACATTTCCAGAGGCACAGTCCAGATGGGGCATCAAGGGTGACCTGAAAAATGTGATGAGCCCTACCATGCAAAGTTCAGGCTATTGCAAGGTGGTCACTGCCTGCTGGTCACAGCAGCAAGTATTCTTGTTTATTAACCTTTCTGGTACCAAGAGTGGGAATTACCATTGCAATACTGCAGCCTGGGCCGGGGCCCAGCGATTACATTGCAATTTCTGCCTTGAATACTTGGTCTCTTGTTCCTTCCCTGAAATACATGCATTCCACAAAGAGGCAGCTATCAATCACTGGGACTCCTTTGGCAAAAATCAGTCTTTGTGTGAGGAAATGAACCTACCTGTTGTAGATGAAGCATTCTTCACTCCTTTCTTAGAAGATAATTAAGTTCTACACACCCATAGGAACATCAATATTTATGTGACCTAGTTCTAATAAGTGAAAAATATGGGAGACCAGAGAAAAAGAAAGGGGATTGCTGAATTTTTGCCTATGGTTTCTTCTAAGCAGACAGGTCAGAGATCATGGCCAAGTGAGCCTCTCTAGCTTGCTTTCTTTGCTTCTGATCTACCTGATTTCTTCAGTTTAGAAGTGTGAATGTCCCTAGGACATCTGTTTTCGTCTCAGCAGGAAGCTGCAGTGTTCTCTGACTCACGGTGCATCTCTGAGCATCATTTAGAGAAACAATCATTCATCTTCTTGAAGTGAGAGATTGGTTCCATGAAATGTTCACTCATGTCTTGAGACAGGAAATTTATTTCCTTGGCATTTGTACTATCTTGGCCAGGTGATGCTCACCACACTGGATGCCAGCAGACACTGTCCTATCTTTCTCAGCAGCTTAAGCTCTGCAGGCAAAGGTGCTTCTTGTAAATCCTCAGCACTAGAGCAAGGTCCCTGACAGGATCGGGACCTCTCAAGTGTGCTTAGAAGCGATGAATAGCCCTGACAGAAAAACGATTTCTCCTCCCACATGATGGATAACAGAGAAGTGAGCAAGGGGACATAGAGAGATGCAATTTAACAAGCATCTGCACTGGCAAAATGAGTGATGTTTACTCGGTGTGCAGAGAGAAGACAACGTGGTGATGTGGTCTGTCTCAGCCATTTTTGCTGTAGTCTAATATCTCAGGGTGGCAGGCTGATCAATTGAGAATAATAGGGCAGAGTTCCAAACATTGGAAGAGGCTAGCTTCGTTTCCACTTGAATGGAGAAGAAGAATAAGGTCTGCTCCATAGCTGTGTACTCTCTACAGACAGTGGATGGATGCAAGGCTGTACATGGCAGATCAACAAATTTGAAGCTGCAAAAGTTTGAGATAGAAAACCACAAATTTTGTTTGTGTGTTGAATACATGTGTAGATGTTGGTGTTGGTATGTGCACATCCATTTGGAGGCCAGGGAAGGATCTCAGCTATCATTCTCAATTGCTTTCTACCTTCCATCTTGAGACAGGGTCTGCCACTGAACCCAGAGCTCCCCAGTTCATCAGTGTGGCTAGGCAGTGAGCCCCAGAAATCTACTTGTCTCTATTTCCCCAGGACTGGGATTATGGACATGCCCCACCATGATAAGCTTTTATAGGGGTTTTGGGGATCCAAGCTCAGGCCCTTAGCTTGGGTAGCAAGCCCTTTACTGACTGAGCCATATCCAAAGTCCTGAGTTCTGCTTTTTAATGCTGGTTCAACCTCATGCCAATTTTGTGCCATCCCTACCAACTTAGGCTATAGGACCTTTACAAGGAGACTTCACCAGCCATGCAAGTACTACACACACTTTGCTTTGGTCTGATTCCCTCCCCTGTTCAGATGTTCTGTCTCTCCTTCTGTATGTTAATCTCCAGTCATCTACATAGACCTTGAATGGTATATTTCTTCCCATTCCCAAATATCCCTGTCCTCAATGATTGCTTCATTCCATGGACTCCAACAGCTGGCTGAGCATATGAGACCTACAGCCTCCAGTGTGTTATTATCAGTGCCAATGGCCAGCATTTCTATAGTGCTTTCTCTGTCTAGGAACTGACTTGGGTGCTAGAGATGTAAGTATGACAAAGACTAGGTGACTCTACCAGAGTGTCAGTGATATACAAAGCCAGACAAACTGGACTCATAAGTGGGTTAAAATATTTATAATGTTAAATTCAAAGGTAGTGTTTTTCTGAACATAGTCATGTTACATGGAAAATTATAACTAGATAGTTTCAAGACAGTGTCTTTTCGTGTAGTAAAGACTTTCTTAGAACTTTCTAAGTAGCACAGAGTGGTCCTGAACTCCCAATTCTCCCATCTCTGACCCCCAAACTCAGAAATTACAGGCATATGCTACCAACATCCAGCTGGCATTTTAATACCTTATAGGATGCAACTAAAATGCCCAAAGTTCATTCATTCTCTGCTCAGGCTTGATAGAGCTCTGGTCATCACCAAGAAAAAAGGAATCCTTGTCCACCATCTTGGAATCTGACACAGTCATGAAGTCAATGTGAGCATATTTTCTGGGGAGAGCTAGTGATACCAAGGGGAAACCACCAAGCATGAGCATATCAAGTTCTTATTAAAGTAGAAGTCAAGAAGTATGATAAGTCTTCCTTTAAGACAAATTTGAGGGCTGGAGAGATGGCTCACAGGTTAAGAGCACCAACTGCTCTTCCAGAGGTCCTAAGTTCAATTCCCAGTAACCACATAGTGGCTCACAACCATCCGTTATGAGATCTGGTGCCCTCTTCTGGTGTGCAGATATACATGGAAGCAGAATGTTTATACATATTAAATAAATAAAATCTTTAAAAAAAGACCAATTTGAAATACTGCATTGTGTACCATAAGTGCCTAGATATATACTGTTCAGACATACCAAGATATACATGTCATATCTGCACCATGGAACTGTTTGAAGCTCCACATGGCATTGCTGACCATGTTAATATATTCTCATATGTCCCTAACTGTGGCTCAGGGCAGATGCAGCTAAGTGTCTTGTGCCAGTCTACTCCCACTAACCTTCTCTAGCTGCTCTGTGATTTTACTTTGGGATTTTCCCTCTTCTAAAAATACCACTTGGTTAACTTGTTAAGCAAGACGATCCCATCTTCTTTGCCAATGGCTGGTTTAGAAAGTATCTCAGAGATCTTGCTTCTATGTGGTCTCGTTGTTATGGGAAGACACAGCAAGAAAGAGAGCCATCTACAAGCAAGAAGAAGAGGCTCACTGGGAATTTTCCTGGTCTTTTCAGTCTACAGAATTCCAGGCATTGTTATTGTCATGGTTTACTCTTCTGGAGCACTAGGAATTCTTACTTAGTTATAGTTGCTTACTCAGTAACTCAGAAGATTTACTGTACTTTTATTGTGTGTGTGTGTCTCTCTCTCTCTGTGTGTGTGTGTGTGTGTGTGTGTGTGTGTGCGCGCGCGCATGCACACTCGCGCATGCCTGTGTGTGCTGGGGATGCTTCAGAGGCCAAAAAGCGCATCAGATCTCCTGGAGCTGGAATTAGAAGCTGTTGTGAGCTGCCCATCAAGTGTGCTGAAAACACAAACTCCAGTCCTCTGCAAAAGTAGCAAGTGGTCTTGACTGCTGAGCCATCTCTCTAGCTCCTTCCCCGATAATTCTAAGAAACACTAATCAATATTCATCCTCAGAAACTGCTGATTCCTTTCAAGATGTCAAGGAAAAAACTGATACCTACAAACCCAAGGTGAGTACAGACCCTTCCAGACCATCAAGATCAGCTTCAACTGTTGGCAGGAAAGGTCTAGACTTTCATTTACATTTTTAAGCTTTCCAGCAAAGCTGGGAGAGTCAGGACCTCAGGATGATTGCAACTGGGGATTTATGGAGCTAGACTGAATAATGCAGGGTCCTTGTAACTAACTCTGTTTACCCAGGACCATGACTAATCGTATGTATGTGGTTTTGTTAGGTGATTGATTTCACAAATGTTATTAGATTCTCAAAAAGGTCTATTCTCCATTCCTCCCATAAAACAAGAAACTACTGCAGAAGGTGTAGTATTAGTTACCTTTGTGTATCTGTGACCAAAGTACCTGACAAACACAACTTAAAGGGATAATTTTACCCGTAGTTCATCACAGAGAGAGAGAGAGAGAGAGAGAGAGAGAGAGAGAGAGAGGGCAAGGGTGAGATAGAGTTATCAAGGACATGCCTCCAGTGAACTACATCCTCCAGCTAAGTTCCACCTCCTAGAGCCTCCAGGATTCCTTAAATAGCACCACTAATCGGGAACTTAGGAGTCTGTAAGGAACATTTTCCAGTCAAAGCAAGACAGTGCTCAACATGCTTAGAACATGAAGACATATATAAGTGCAGTATCTTAGTCTTAGCACTCTGGTATTTCCATAAATGAGAACTCTATGAGGTGTATTACAGTGGGTCAAACTCCCCTGTTGCAATGGTACAAACCCACAGGAGCTGTCACCCAAATCCACATTGGATTGCACAAGCTGCCCAGTTGAAGGCTGCTGTAGAAAGATCATTTGCTTCCTAGGTAGCAAGGCAAAGCGAACACAAGGGGAAGGGTGTTTGCAGATTCTAGGAAAGAGGATGCCATATATTGCAGGAAGCTTCTCCCATCACAGTGTCTTCTACTTGTTGGCAGGGGAGATCTGTTTAGTAGGGAACACCCCCTTCTTTGGGGGATGATCAGGAGAGGAACTTCATTTCCTAGCAATTACAGAAACTAGTCAGGCTAAACTTGCTATAAAAGCCTATCACATAATAAATATTTGCAAATACAACTGCAATTAAAAATGGCTTTAGAGTAGATTTAAGCAAAACAAAACCTAATGATAAGGAACCAAATGGATGATCTGGAAATGGCTTCAAGGAGGGCATCCACAAGAAGACATTTCCTGGATCAAGGAGATAATACCTCTAACAGGAAATGAGGAATTCAAACCATGTGTTTTGATTTCCATTCATTTTTTCCTAATTGTGATTTCTTTTGGAGTTGAGTTAGTATTTTTATGGTGTTTTTTTAATCCAATCCCTCCACAGCCAAGATTAGTTAATAGGGAAATGAAAATCAAAATAGATCCCACCTATTAGGACAGCATTTTTTGTTAATTAATTAATTTGTTGTTGTTGTATTTGAGATAGGTCTCTCTTGGCTATCTTGAAACTCACCATGTAGATTACACTGACTTCAGACTCACAGAGGTCCACCTGCCTCTGCCTTCCAAGTGCTGGGATTAAAGGTGGGCGCCTCCATGCCTGAATACATTCTTTTGTGCTTTTAAAAGGGGTAAGCATTGGTGTGACTGTTGAGCACGGCTGCTGGGAATGTATCCCTAAGGTAGTCTGTGGCTACATACACTGCTAGTGGTTTCTCCAAAGCTAGACAAAGATTTACCACATGAGATAAATATCAATTCCATTTTTAGACTCATACATTCCCCAAAATTGAAAGTGAGGGTTTGAACAATGTACGTAGTTGTACATTCATGGCCATAGCAGCATTGCGCACAAAAGCCTAAGGGTGGCAGAAACTCTCAGTGGTCCACAGAGGGGTGAGAAGATGAACTCAGGGTGGTAGAGACAGGTGGGTATCAGCCCTGAAGGGAAGAAAATTGACACCTGCTTCAACATGGATAAACTCTGAGAACATCATGAATGAAATAAACTGATCAAAAAGAAACACTGCCATATGACCCCGTTTCTGTGAGGCCCCAAAGGCAGTCAGGTTCACAAAGACAGAGAGTAGAATGGAGGTTACCAGGGGTGAGGAGGGTCACAGGGAGCAGCTGTTTGTTAGAACAGAGTTTCAGGGTGGGATAGTGAAAACATTCTGGAAATGGACAGGGGTGGTACTTCTGAGGATGAACTTAATTCTTGGGAATGATAAAAATCTTATATTTTGCCACAGTCAAATAAGAGGAGAGGGGAGCCATGGTGGCAAGCAATACTTACAAGATATAGGCAATCACCCCGATGGACCAGCAGTCAACAGCTTTGCTGTACGGTTTCTGGGCGAGAACTTCAGGAGCTGTGGACAGATAACATACTAATGACTTAAATGCCTGAGACCAAAGACATTTCCTTGGACCTCTCATTTTCTGATTTTTGTTTATCCTTGTTGGATCTTCAAATTTTGAGCCACCTGTGAGTCTAAAAACTGAGCAGGGGGCTAAGGATCCCGAATTATCAGTGGTAGAACCCAAGCTCAGCCTGCACAAATTCCTAAGTTCAAGTTCAACCCTAAGTTCCAAAGCTATTTAAATAGATAATAACAAGTGACTCATTTGTTATCTTTTCTAACTAAAAAATACAAAGGTGTGTGTGTGTAGAAATAATCATCCATCAACTGATTAACAAATGTTCTAAATATCATAGTTTAGTCAACACTGTTGTAAGGATGCAATACTTAATTGGGGTATGGAGTGTGGAGCTGTATCCTAAGGACAGCATATCTGGCTCCCATGGGGTTTTGTGAGGTTCCATGGGGCATGTGTGAGTAGTCCTTCCTGTGCCTTCATAGAGCATACAGTATGGCTGAGAAAGCAGGGATCACTTGGAGGTGCTCGTTTTCCCTGAGTTGGGGTGATTTGCCTATTGGCACTCTCACCTGCTCATCGACAGTGTGTGTGTGAGGTCGCTGCTACTTAATTCATCACTGAATCAACTAGGCCATCAAGAGTCATTGCTTCCAGGGGTTGGGGATCATTGTGTACCTGCCCTGACACCCATGTTCCTGGTCTTGGGGTCACAGCCCAGAGTCAGTTATTCACCTGGTGTTTGTGACCCACAGTGTCTGGTGCAGTTGGCACTCAATGTGGGTAAGTACATATGAGACAATCCATCTCACTGACAAGTGAAGTCTCCTTTTCACTTTAAACAAATCATGCTTGAGGCATCTTAAGTACACAAGTTCCAGAACAATTGCAAATGTAGAAAAAGTGAAAATAGAATCATTGATAAAATCTTTGCTATGCCTAGAATTGTGTGTTCTATGGGATTCAGATGTCTTACTTACCCCAACACCCTTGGGGAAACACTATTATCATAGTATTCATTATCTTTAAATTATAGGGGAAGACACAAGGGCACTGAGAAGTTGAGCCAACTGGCCAAAGCAATCCATCTAGAAAGTGGCCTCCTCATCCACTTCTGCTCTGACAGGACCTAATCTCACTAAGTGCTAAAAGTTCCTAAATGTCCTCTTCTCTCATCTTCTCAATGGACACTGAGTGAGAGATGCACCTGAGCTTGGAGCACAAGGGCAGGAAACTGAGCTTCTGAGAAGTGGTTTTTCCCAAGTCACAGTCAGACATGGAAAAGAAGGCCAGTCTGATTCTTGTTCTGGAACTTTCTGTTAGACCATACTGTTTTATTAAAGTGGAAATTTGTCCTTTTGTTCCTTTGAAGATAAATATCTCCCTGAGCAAGAACAGGAAGGTGTAGGTTGGGAAGATAGCTCAGTTGGTAAATGGCTTGTCTTGTAAGCAGGAGAGACAGAGTACGACTCCAAAGACCCCCACAAAAAGTATGGAGGCAATTGTGTGATTGCAGGGCTGGGGAGGTAGAGAAAGAATATTTGGGATGTGCTGACTAGCCAGCCTACCCTACTTGGTGAGTTCTAGGCCAGTTAGAGACACTGCCTCAAATAACTCAGGGTAGGCAGTGGTTGAATAACGACAGACAGTTGTTTTCTGGCCTCCATACAAAGGTACACACATGTGCACATGCACTCACCCACATACATGCATCTACAAATATACAAATGTGCACATGCATACACATATATACTCATATGTTAAAAAGAATAGGAAGATGTACAAACTCCTACTAGTACTTGCTCATGAGAGAGAAATATAGCCTACGATAGGTCCAAATCTCATTTTACAATTCAGTCCTAAATTCCATCAAATCTTTTACCAGAATGTTTTTTAACAGAGAAGAAGAGACACATTTGCATGCCTGCCTTGTCTTTGCTATGTTTGCCATCAATACAGTAGCAAAGGTTCACAGACCGGTGAAGCAGGGTGGTTGGTCCCCACCTTGGAGAAGCCAGGTGCATAGATGGGTCCTTCCTGACTCACTGCTAAAGGATGATTCTCAGAGTCCTCTGTTATGGGAAATGACAAAGGGAGCCACTTAACCACACTAAATGTCTTTTTGATTTAGGAGTGGATACCCTGGCACAGATGGTGCTCAGTGACTGCATTGGCTTGGTCTCTCTAGGGCCTGATGAAAAGTTTATCACTGGCACAGGACACTCAGAACACCTGGTGACCATTGCCACTACACATAGCCTGACCCGGGTGTTAGGAGCAGAATCAAGCTGCTGGGTAGAGGCCCAGGACCACTTCAAGGATCCCAGTGCTCATTAGCAAGGTGGTCAGCCATTTAGCCTGGTCCTACCAACCTACCCACCCAAATGGCACAATGGCACAGAGGCACAGGGAATTAGCGCCAGACTGACAGTACAAACTCACTGTCATTGCAGCAGGTGCCCAATGGTGACAGGCACAGATGGAGGAGTCACAGAGAAGGAAGCTGTCAGAATCTATGACAGCTGCTTACATAGTATACTAGCAAAGGCTGGCTCCGTGCCCTGGGCTAAGATGTACAAGGCAGAGAACAGAGACCACTGCCCAGCAAAGCCACATCTCTTCCAAGGATGAACTTAGTTCATCTCTGTTCCCTCCCCCAATCCCCCATCCTCAACCCCTGCTCTCATTGACTGTAGGAAGAAGGAATTGCTAAGAGAACAAAACCCATTTCCAAGTCTTCGACTCTTAGAAACAAGAATATTCTGGTACTAGCCACACATTTCACCTTGAGTAAGAAAGCCACTAACATTCTGGGCAGCTGGCCAAGCCACTGCAGAGAATTCAAAGCAAGCAGCTGACTCACATTTCTTGAAATGTTGAGATTGGTGTGTGTGTATGAGACACATTTAGAAGCCAGAGGACAGCCTTGGCTCTCCTTCCTTAAGCACCATACATTTTTTTTTTTTTGAGACAAGGCTCCCTAGCTGGTCAGTGAGCTCCAGGGATCCACCAGGGATCTCCATTTCCCCAGTGCTGGAATTACAATCCTGTCATATTCAGTTTTTTAAACAGAAAATGATAGGTCCTGGGGATTGAACTCAGGTCCTCATGCTCACAAGGCAGGCACTTTACCACCTGAGCCACCTCTCCAGGCCTATGAAATTCAGGTTCTTGAAGCCATGTACCTGCTGCAATCATTTTCATATTGTGGGATTCTATCTATACAATAAAATTTGTAGCACCAATCATATGGCTAGAAAATGTTCCTGGTTTGCATTTGAAGAGTGAATGTGAGGGGAAAGTTCTAAATTATCAATAAGCAAATGTCAGGATAATAGGATTGTGGGTGGAAATGTATGCATTCATGTCAAACTTCTGTTGCTCTTTTTGACGATGTCTTATTTAAGACACATTGATACAAGTAAATCTTAATAAACTTTGTAGGGGATAAACCATTTGCCTCTGGTGAAGTTCTTAGTTGCATTTGGAAGCAAAGAGAGGAGGTAAATTATGACATAAAATGCCAGGCAAAGTGACTCATGACTGGGGAAGATGAAGACTGCTGAGAGTTTGAGGCCAGCCTGAGCCACAGATTCCTGGCCAGCATGAGCTGCAGAGTGAAACTTTGTTTTCAAAGCACAAAACCCTAAAACAAACAAACAAAAGAAATCAAATTTTAAAAATGAAGCAAAGTGCTTTGCAAACAACATCCCCAGTAATTCCAAATATTTAAAAACACTGTGTCATAGGTGGTGGTACACTAAGAGCCCTGACTTCACCTGCAACTGACTGCTGGAACCCCTGTTTGGAAAAGCTCACCCAAATGAACAAAATCTCAGGGGCAAGAATATGGCTTGGAGGTAGAATACTTGCTTAGAATGTGTGAAACAAGGCAGGAACCAGAAGGCAGATTATAAAGTACAGGAAGCTGAGTCCTGCACTGGGTTTTCCTCTCCAGTTTGCTTGGCTGCAACTTGAGGTGGTCCAGACCTGAGGTGGTCCCCTGGCCAAACTTTGCCTTTGCCACAGTGCTCGGAGATACAGAGGTACAGAAACAGATTAAGCATGAGATGGCTTTCATCGAACAAGAAGCCAATGAAAAAGCAGAAGAAATATGTGCAAAGGCAGATGAGTTAAACATTGAGAATGGTTGTCTTGTGCAAACCTAAAGACTGAAGATTATGGAATACTGTAAGAAGAAAGAAAAGCAGATTGAGCTCAAGGTCCTCAGAGAGATGACCGCATCACTGATCTGCTCAATGAGGCAATGCAGAGACTCAGCAAGGTGATAAAAGATACAACAGGTACTAAGTACTGCTGGATGGGCTGGTCCTCCAGGGCTTAGACCAGCGGTTGGAGCCTCAAATGATTGTGCATTGCAGAAAACAAGATTTCCTTTTGGTAGCAGTACAAAAAGCAATTGCTATGTATAAAATTGCCACCAACGAAGAGGGTGATGTCCAAACTGACCAGGAGGCTTACCTGCCTGAGGAGATAGCTGGTGGAGCTGATATCTATAACAGAGATCACAAGATAAAGGTTTCCAACACTCTGGAAAGCTGGCTGGACCTCATAACCCAGCAGATGGTGCTGGAAGTCTGCGGAGCCTTGTTTGGTGCAAATAACAATGGGAAGTTTCTGGACTGAGCCTGGGGAGGTGCTGCTCATGTGAGGCTGTACTCCTGGGGCAGCAGATATCTGTGTGACTTCTTCTTTCTGTTCTAATACTGATAATCAGTGGATACCCTCTGCAGCTAATACCCTAGGCCCAGTGTCAACAGAAGGGACACTTGGTGTGGGCAGGAACCCAGCTCTAGCTCATTTTGACACCACATGCATGCATTGGTTCTGCAGCAGAAAGTGAGGGGGTCAGATGGTGCCATGTGGCCATCTCCCTGCTCCTAGTCTAGTCTAGAGTGAGTGTGTGTGCATGCTGTCCCCTGCTCCTAATCTAATCTAGAGTGAGTGTATGTGCATGCTGTCCCCTGCTCTTTGGGTATAAGGTGCCTGTGGGGCTTGCATTCCTCCAGCAACACTATCCCTGTTCCTATTTGGGTCTAGTTTTCCTTATCTACAAGTGTGATTTAAAATCTAAGCCACAAATATTCTTTATATATTAAAACAAAAAGTTTATATGGTGGAAAAAGGAATGTGTGAGATCCTTGGTTTAATCCCCAGTAACTAATATGCACACATGCATGCATGCACGAACCCTTTTTAAGTAGGCTGACATAGAGATCAAATCCTGGGATCTCCCAAAGCCAGTGGAGAGATTTTCTCAATTTCTACCCTACTGTTTTGTTGAATCCACCTGCTGGTTTGGGACCACTTCTTCCCATTTCTACATTTCTTTCAGATGCATAGTAGCAGATAGAGAGCACGTGGGGGAGTTGACTGCGTATTCTGGTCTGTTTTTGAGGCCAGGTTCATGGTGGTAACCACCCAAATGCCTTGCTATTGTACCATCAGTCTCATACCACTTGGCAAAACTCTGGTGTAATTCTTTTAAAGAATAAGATAAATTCATAGTATCCAGTTGACAACCTTGGGGGTGACAAATGAGTTTCTAAGCCAATGGGGTACAGAGCAGAGCCTGAGAACTCAGGAAACAACACCCTGTGAGCCAGGTTCCTGGGGTTCCATGTGTCTGGAGATGCCAGCGGATTTTCCCCTCAAAATGAAACATTCTCTTCTAATACCATGCAGCAGAATTTACATGTGGTGGGAAATTCAGACAATGATGTCCTGACAATCTCAACACTTTTAAAAAGGGAAGGCTTTCAATCCAATTCATATAATTGTAGTGACAAGGGACTTGGGCTTGTGGCACTAGGCAGAACAGGAAAGGACCTGTTATCCTGGAACAGCCTTAGTAGAGACCCATCCACTTGAAGGTATTGAGAAGAGCTTGTACTTGGTCCAATCCTTTGACTGTCCATTAGGCTTGGCCAAAGCCAACCTTTTAGACATAAAGCTGGGGCTGTGGTGGGAACTGTTTCTGGATGATATGCAGTTGGGTCCTTCAAGCCTCTCACCAAAATCCTTCAACATACCAGTACCATAGTTCACTGAGCCTTAGACTATCCAATGCCACCACTTCCTGTTTTGAGAATCACACTGTGACATCCAGACTTTGTGCGGCTGGATACGGGGGATACAGAAGAGCCCTTGTATGTTCTGTGATGAGCACAGCCTAGTTTAACTGAGACCCAATCTAGACACCACACATGCCATCATTCTTATGAGATGATAATCTCAAATTCCACACAAGTGGGTTATAAAGAGACCTACTACTTCAAGAATGCTTAGTGAGGGGCCAGAGAGATGCCTCAGTGGTTAAGAGCACTGGCTGTTCTTCCAGAGGTTCTGAGTTCAGTTCCCAGCAGCCACATGGTGGCTCACAAACATCTTTAATGAGATCTGGTGCCCTCTTCTGGCATGCGGGCTTACATGCAGGCAAAACATTGTATACATAACAAATAAATAAATCTTTAAAAAAAGTCCTCTTCATTAAAAAAAAAAAAGAATGCTTAGTATTTATAATGGTGAGGGTTAAGGAGATGATAGGAGAAGAAGAGTGAAGGAGAAAGAGGAAGAGAGAGAGAGAGAGAGAGAGAGAGAGAGAGAGAGAGAGAGAGAGAGAGAAAAAGCAAGGGAGGAAATGGAGGGAGGAAAAGTAAGGAAAAAAACCCAATGAATTTTAGAATGCCAGTAACTGTTCACTAGGAAATAAGTAAATTGAGTAAAAGCAAGATCAATCATTCCATAGTCAAATGATTTCTGTCAGGAATTTGTGGGATAAAAGAGAATTGGTTCTACTTCTCTACATAGGGTTATGTCTGTCACCCAGGCCATTCTTGTTCTAAAACTCTTTCTCAAAGACATTTCAGAATTACTAGGTTTACATCTAACAGGAGAAAGATGTTATTTTTCCATCTAACAGCTCAGAAGTTCCTCACTCATGGGACTGAGGGTGCTGTTAGTTCAGCTTTCCTCACTCTTCCTCATGGAAACTTACTAGTTCCTAACAGTACATCAGAGCTCATCTTTATGCGAACAATGTAGGCGCAGCGAAGCATCAGACAGAGCATCCCACAAGCTACCAGTGTTCTCCACAGACAGAATCCTCCAGATTTCCACGTCTCCCTTAGGCTTTGTAGAAAACAGTAGGTCTAGAATTTACACGAAGGGATTTATTACTGTAAGACGCAACCAACCCACATGCGGAAAATTCCACTCTGTGGGCAACGATGTCTATAAACCAAGCTATTTTATATTGATTTAGGGGAAGTGTTCCTGGTAAGGGTGAGGCCCAAAAGATGTGGGGAAGAAAAAAAAAGAATTTCAGGGCCTTTCATGTTGTTTTAAAAAATTTAATTATTGATTTTTTCTTCTTGAAAGGAAGGCAGGAAAAAGATTTATCTAAGTGAAAACTGAGAGGTCAGCTGTTCTTTGTAGGTGGAGACATGGGAACCAATATTATAAAGAACAGGAATCCCGCACCTTCCTGATCACTCCAGGACATCCCAAAAGCAGTTCCTGGTGGGAGGGTGAACCAGGAGGCCATCACCCTGCCACCAAGTTCAAGTTCATGTTGGAGGTGATTTGTTCTCCTCTTTAGATGTTTGTTCTACCCATCCTCTCAGCAAGTCATAGATGATCACCTCAGTGGGTGAAGGACAGTGACACAGACAGGAGGGTGTAGCCCTAGATGCCAGAGTAAAAGTCAATGGCCTAGAACCAAGAGGATTGGAATAGCATTACCTACTTTATGCAATCATTTAATCAGTGGTGACTACTGTGCCTGCATTTACTGGCTCCTGGCTTTAGGGGGAGAGGAAGTGACTCTGGCCACTGCTCCATAGGAATATAGTGTTCCTCTTCTCGTGGGCACTGAGCTCAGAAGTAACTGGACATCAGCCATGGAGATGCCTTCTCAAGGAAGAGTGGGAGAAAACAGATGTGACCACCAGGCAGGAAGAAGTGCTTCTGCTTAGCTCAAGTGTGGTTTGACTGAAAGCCTGAAATTAGAGCATTTACTCGAAATAAAACCCATGGTGCCCATGCCTGTAATCCCAGCATTTGGCAGGTAGAGTCAGGAAGATGGGAAGTTCAAGGTCATCCTCAACTCTAAATAACAAGTCCAATGCTAGCCTGAACTACACGAAACACTGCCTCGAACAAGCAAAAGGCGACTCTAAATTTTCAGTAGTGGGACTAAAGCAAAGGGTAGATTTATAGGCAGGCTTCTGTCTTCATGTCTTGGAGATATTATCTGTCCATGCTTTGGTGTCCTGTTTTTCAGGATGCCTGCCACTTTGGCCTGGAGCCATACTTTAATGAAAAGAATGTGTGGTCAGAGGAATAGCTGAATGTGACCTGTCTTGGTAAGAAATGCCAGGAGGCATGTGGGTTTCCAATGTTAAACTGTTGGATCACAGTGGTGGTCTTGTCCCTCTGGGAGACACAAGGAGAAACACATCTCTATTAGACGAGTGAAAACAGTCAAATAGTGCAGCAGAGTTTCAGAGTGAGTGACACTGCACGTGACAGGGGTGGCAAGAAGATACAGTGGAATATTAGTTTAAGATGTGTTATATTTGTTTGTGCTGCAGAATATTGGTTTCATGATGTAAAGATGTGTTGCATTCTTTCACGCTGCATTTGTTTAACTCCGTAAAGCTGTGTTACTTTGCCTGTCTAAAACACCTGATTGGTCTAATAAAGAGATGAATGGTCAATAGTCAGTCAGGAGAGAGAAACAGAAAGAGAGAATAAAAAGGAGACATCTAGGCTTAAGAGAAGAGGGAGGAGTGAAAAAAGAAGGAGAGGAGGACACCAGGGGCCAGCTAGCCAGCCAGGTAAGAAAGAAAGATATATATATATATATATATATATATATATATATATATATATATTTATCATATATATATGATAAAAAGCACAGAAACAAAATGCAGTTAAAGAGAAATGGGGTAATTTAAGTTAGAAAAACTGGCTAGAAACAAGCCAAACTAAGACCAGGCATTCATAAGTAAGAATAAGTCTCTGTGTACTTATTTGGGAACTGGGTGACAGGCCCCCAAAAGAGTAAAAAAACAAACAAAAACAACTACAAGAAGATGTTTTTGATCATTTAAATTAGTTTGAGACAGGGTCTGGCATAGCCCATGCTGGCCTTGGACTCATTATGTAGCTAAGGATGGCCTTGAACTTCAGATCCTCCTGTCTTTCCCTCCCAAGGGCTAAGATGACTGGCATGAATCACCACACATCTAGTCTATGCTGCATGTTGGGATCAAACCCGGGGCTTTGTCCATGCTGGTCAAGCACTCTACCAACTGAGCTACATCCCCAGTGATCCTTTCTTCTACACAGTAGAAAGATGGAAGTTCAGAGATGAAAAACTAAAAGTTCTAGTGTTTTGTGTTCCAGCATTTGTGTTACTAGAACTTCAGCCATACATTTTAAGAGCATATTGGCCTTGGGGGAGACTTGCATTACAACAGGAAGGGATGCCCAATGCTCTTAGGTCTGTTTCAGAAGAAGTTTTGCAGCAATATTTAAAAACAAACAACCCAACATGATGAAGGAATGTCCTGTGAAGACCTGACCATGTACTGCTTTCTCTAGAGTATTAGAATCTGAGCCTGGAGCTATAGGACATTATGTATTGCTGGCTCTTGGGAAGCTGAGCTGGGATGATGATGAAATTGAAGGCAATCTTGTCTCCATAACAAGACCTTGTCTCAAGACACACACACACACACACACACACACACACACACACACACACACACACACACACAGCCACACCAGATTAAAAAAAAAACCTGAAATATGGGCCCATCCTTGGCCATGGTTTGTCTTCCATTATCTTCTGTCTCAGAGAGCAAAGTTCTTGGGGCTGCTCTGGATTCCTTTTGCTGCTATAGATTCCTTTGCAGTTTCTTACCCATGAGAGCATCAACCCACTCTGATGTTCCAGTAGCACTTGAATTTGATTATAGGCTTGAAAAGTCCCCATGAATGCATCATAATTACCACTTGGATCTTAGCTGGGATTACTATGCAAACTCTACTGAAGTCAGTATGTGGATGATGGATGAAGGAATGAAACTGAGGAATAGGAAGGGAGTGGGAAAAAGTCAGGAAGTGGCTGGGGTTTTGGATGTGGAAGCAACTTGGAATTCAGGGGACTGGAGGAGATGAGTGTCAGATTAAGGAATTTTAGTGCATTTCAGTAACAGATAATTGCTATATGGCCCTTATAGTGCAAGCATTTGGCCTCCGACCCTGTCTAGCTTATGACTGACCAAAGTACTCAATTCTCAAGATAATCTGTCCTTCTGCAGTCTGGCAAGAAGCTACCCTTGGCTTTTTCATGTGGGTTCTGGGGACTGAACTGAGGTCCTCATTGTTTTTTCTCTTTTTTTGAGTTTTTAAAAAATTAATTTTTATTTAAACTAAAAACAATCTTATTTTACATACCAATCCCAGCTCCCTCTCCCTTCCATCCTCCCATTTACCCCACCATCTCCCAATCCTACCCTCAGGGAGGATGAGGCCTCCCATGGGGGGATCATCAAGTCTGTCCCATCATTTAGGGAGAACCTAGACCCTCCCCCACATATCTAGGCTGAGAGAGTATCCCTCCATAGGGAATGGGCTCCCAAAGCCTGTTCATGCACTAGGGATAAATACTGATTCCACTGCCAGGGACCCCATAGACTGCCCAAGCCCCCCAACTGACACCCACATTCAGGGGGCTTGGTTCGGTCTTATGCAGGTTCCCCAGCTGTCAGTCTGGAGCCCTTGATCTCCCACTTGCTCAGGTCAGCTGTTTCTGTGAGTTTCCCCAGCATGGTCTTGACCCCTTTGCTCATTACTCCTCCCTCCCTACAACTGGATTCCAGGAGTTCGGCTCAGTGCTCAGCTGTGAATCTCTGCTTCTGCTTCCATCAGCCACTGAATGAAGGCTCCATGATGGCATTCAAGGTTGTCATCAATATAACTACAGGGGAAGGACACTCAAGGTAGCCTCTCCACCATTGCTTAGATTCTTAGTTGGGGTCATCCCTGTGGATTCCGGGAAGATCATGGTAAGAGGAAAAAGTAAGTCAGGACAGGACATGGAGCCTAGCAGTAGAGTGCTGGCCTAGCATGTATGAGACTCTGGCTTTGACACTCAGCACATTCTATCAACAGAGAGGTTTAGTGTATGCAAGGCTGGGTTTCCTTTGTCCATATTCTAAGAACAGGCTTTTTTGACCCTGTCTATGTTCACTCCTGTAAGATTGGTGAGGAACAAATCACATCACCTAGAAGTCTCCCCTAGGGGGCTGTCTTTTCTAACAAGTAGGGTCTAGCTATAGTTTATGGCATGAGATGCTTGCTAGGGGTATCACTGCCAGGCTGATGTGAAAGAAAGAAAAGGACGTCTTATTTGGACCATCTGACTACCATCAACTCGTCATGACATGTTATCAGCTACATATTAGCACTGACCTGTGGTGAGGATGAAAACAGTGATGTAATGCATCCCGTCAGCTGCCAAAGTATGACACGAAATGAGAACAAGAAGCAAAGCTCTGCTGGGGAGAACTAACTACACGGTGAACTGAGACACTGAGGAGAGATCAATGGAGACTACTCAGGCTGCTGAGGAGAGCAGAAATGAGAGATGCCCATCAAATTAATACAGTTTTTTTTCATTTCCTTGAGGACAGAGACAATGGCAGGATTCTTGGCATATGGCTATCATATATCTACAGAAGTTCATATATCTTAAAACAACAACCAAGTCTTCGAGACAGCTCAGTGGCAGAACACTTGCCCAGCATGGAGAGGGGCCTGGGTTTTAGCCCTAGTACTGCCTACCTCTTCTGGAAAAAAAAAGGATACACGGTCTAGCATGTTTGTGTTATGATAAAATGGGAACCCTTAGCCTTCCTTTTCCCCAACCAATGGCAGAGGTCTGGAAGAACACACTTTCAGGAGCTGAAGGGATGTTTTGGTTGGTAAAGGGTTTGCTGTACAAGCAAAAGGACTTGAGTTCAGAGCCCTAGCACCCAAGTGAAAACCAGGAGCTATTCTACAATCCCAATGCCAGGGAGGAGAAGATAGATGGATCCCTACAGATCGCTGAACAAACAGCCTAGCTGGACCCATGAATTCCAGGTCCAATGAGACACCATATCTCAAATAATAAAGTGAAGCGTGAATGAGGAAGACACCTGACATTTGCCTTGGTTTACACACACAAACACACAGACACAGACACACACACAGACACACACACAGACACACACACACACACACACACACACACACACACACACACACACACACACGCCTAAATGAACATGAACATATGCCACACACATGTATAAACTAAAATAAAAAAACAGACATTTACATTCAGGTCACCTGCTATGACTGGTAATGGGCTAGTTTTTTTGAGGATGGTGGTCCCAGTACTAACACTGTGACAATCCACATCTCTGGTTTCCAAGCTCTCCCCCTACCCCCTTTGGGTCCTCCTTGTTTCCTAGATTATCTGGAGGTGTGGGTTGTAGGCTGGCAGTCCTTTGCTCTATGCCTATTATCCATATATGATTGATTACATACCATGCTGGTCTTTCTGTGACTGGGTTACCTCACTCAGTTGGGAGACTTTTGATGACTGCTTCTATTTCATTAGGAGTTATAGGTCTGTTCTTGATTTAATTTGGGGAAGTGATATTTATCCAGAAAATTGTCCATTTCCTTTCAATTTTCCAATTTTGTGGAGTACAGATTTTCAAAGTATGACCTGATGATTCTTTGGATTTCCTCAGTGTCCATTGTTATGTCCTCCTTTTCATTTCTGATTTTGTTAATTTGCATGTTCTCTCTCTGCCTTTTGGTTAGTTTGGATAAAGGTTTGTCTATCTTGTTGATTTGCTCGAAGAATCAACTCTTTGTTTCAATGATTCTTTGTATTGTTTTGATTCTACTTTATTGATTTTAGCTCTCAATTTGATTATTTCCTGGCATCTACTCCTCCTGGGTGAGTTTGTTTCTTTTTATTCTAGAGCTTTCAGATGTTCTATTAATTCTCTAGTGTGGCTATTCTCCAGTCTTCATGTGGGCACTTAGTGCTATGAACTTTTCTCAGCACTGCTTTCAAAGTGTCCCATAAGTTTGGGTATGTTGTGTCTTCATTCTCATTGAATTCTAGGAAATCTGTGGTTTCTTTATTTCTTCCTTGACCCAGGAGTGATGCAATTTAGCATTGTTCAATTTCCATGAGTTTGTAGGTTTTTTGCAATTTGTGTTGTTGTTGAAGTCTACCTTTAAGCCATGTGATTCAATTTTTTTGTATCTGTTGAGGTTTAGTTTGTTGCTGAGTATGTGGTCGATTTTAGAGTAGGTTCCATGTGGCACTGAAAAGAAGGAATATTCTTTTGTGTTTGGATAGAATGCTCTATAGATGTCTGTTAAACCCACTTGGGTCATAACTTCTGTTAGTTCCTTTGTTTTTGTTAAGTTTCTGTCTGGTAGTCCTATCCAGTGGTGATATTGGGGTATTGAAGTCTCCCACTATAAGTGTGTAGGGTTTTAAATGTAATTTGAGTTTTTTCCATTTTTTAATTTAAATTAGAAACAAGATTGTTTTACTTGTCAATCCTAGTTCCCTCTCCCTCCCTCCTCCCCACTAACTCCCTATCCCATACCCTTTCTGCTTAGTAATGTTTCTTTTACTAAGAAACCTTTGTATTTGGTGCATAGATGTTCAGAATTGAGACGTCATCTTGATGGATTTTTCCTGTGATTAATTTGAAATGCCCTTCTTCATGTCTTTTTATTAATTTTAGTTCAAAGTCCAATTTGTTAGGTATTATGATAGCTATACCAGCTTGTTTCTTAGGTCCATTTGATTGGAAATTTTTTTCCCAACTCTTTACTTTGAGGTAATATCTGTCTTTGAAGTTGAGATATGTTTCTTGTATGCAGCAGAAGGATGGATTCTGTCTTCATATCCATTCTGTTAGCCTGTGTCTTTTTATAGGCAAGTTAAGACCATTGGTATTGAGGGATATTAATGACCATTGGTTGTTAATTCTTGTTTGTTTTGAATTTGGTGGTGGTGGTATTGTGTATGGATTTCTCCCCCTTTTTTTCTTTTGGTTTTTGGTAAAGGTGAAATTATCTGTTGCCTATGTTTTTATGAGTGTAGTTAACTTCCTTGGGTTGGGGTTTTCCTTCAAATACTTTTATGTAGGGATGGATTTGCAAATATGTACTGTTTAAATCTGGTTTTGTCATGGAATACCTTGTTTTCTCCATCTATAGTGACTGAAAGCTTTGCTGGGTATAGTAGTCTGGGCTGGCAACCATGGTCCCTTAGCGTTAGTAGAACATCTATCCAGGACCTTCTGGCTTTCAGAGTTTCCTTTTAGAAGTAAGGTGTAATTCTGATATGTCTGCCTTTATATGTTACTTGGCCCTTTTCCTTTGCTGCTCTTAATATTTTTTCTTTATTCTGTATGTTTGGTGTTTTGATTATTATGTGGAAGGATACTAGGATGGTCCCTTGTGTGGGATCATCAGTCAACAATCAGTCATGAATTAAAATTTTGCTCATGTAGCTCTGATTATAAATAAAATGAGGTGCCCAGGTGCCAATGGCCTCTCCCAGTTCCAAGTCAAAAGCAATCAGGAAATAGTAGTGATGTGATGGGAATGAAATACTGCCGAGTGAAAAATCATTGCTCAACCAGAGTCAATAATGTAACTTCTCTCTTTAGAACCATGACAGCTCATGCGGAGTGCCTGCCACCAGCCACCTCCCTCTCTCCACAGCAGCACCTTGGTAGGAAGAGAACAGCATGGCACCCCATTCTTGAGAGATACATAGCCACTTGCTCTGTATATTTGAAGTTCTCTTAAAGTTTATTTTTGTTTCTGAAACCAGGAGACCTGACTGTGGTCCTTGAATCTGAGCAATCATGTTAGTGTGCAGAAAAGTGAAATAAGCAAACAAATGAAAAACCAAAACTAAACAAGCATGCATAGACATGCATGCACAGACACACAGACACACACACCATACACATCCACCTCACATACCCCCCAACACACACACACACACACACACACACACACACACACACACACACACACAAACACAGACACACATACATGCCACATTCACACACACACACACCCCACACAGCACCAAATACCACATATACACACACAAACACAGATATCCACAGACACATACTCAACACACACTACCACTCACACACACACACACACACACACACACACACAGAGAGAGAGAGAGAGAGAGAGAGAGAGAGAGAGAGAGAGAGAGAACCCTAGGTTCTCCTCTACTAAATAGGATTATATTTGTCACCCCTACGCTTTGTCAGTCTCATGATTGAGTTGGATGCCTTCTGTGACATCTTTAGTGACCTCAGGGGACCCATTGGGGTATTTTAATTAATTCTACAGATCAGGCACTCTAATTGATAAATTTCTCAGTTCTTGATGCCTCTTGTTGGTGGCATCAAGGAGAATGGGACATTTGACTTAAATGGATTCCACATCTAGGTCTGTGTCACACTGACACACACCACATTCCTCTGAGCAGCTCATTGCCACCAGGTGGGCCAATAATTTCCTCTCATTATCGCTGCCCTAAAGAGTTCATTTGCAGCAGCCTGTTCTCCAAGCTAAAGGAGTGTGGTCCTTTCTCATACAGATAGCAGCAGAGAGAAGCCCAGGGCTTTTGTGGCAGCTGTAACTCTCCTTGTCTTTGCCTGAGCTCCACCTTCCTTCAGTTCTTCCAGAAGTTTCTTCTTGGTTGTGCTAGCTACTGATGACCCCTCTTTCTTACCAGAACTTTACAGTTTGCCCCTGAAATACACTAGTTATGCTATATTTGAAATACAGAACCATACATGGATCTTACATACCTTGCCACACTGTCCTATTAGATGGAATAAGCCATTGAAGCTGCATGTAATAGGACCTCTGTGCCAGGGATGGAGTGGTATTTACAATCACTCCTTAGTGACACTGTCTACATGGGCCACATCTCCCTTTTATAGAAGGATATGGAGAGGCAGGGAAGATGGCTCAGTCAATAAAATGCTTGCTGTGCAAGCCTGGGGATCAGAACTCTATCCCTAGTTTGCCTACAAGAAACCAGGTTTGGTAGTGAAAGCTTGTAAGCCCAACCGGGGAGGCATTATGAGGATCTCTGGGCTCACAGGCCACTCAATCCAGCCTAGCTGACATGCCCCAGGCCCCACTGAGAGACACTGTTTCAAAACACAAGGTGGATGGCCCTGAGGAGTCACACCTGAGGTTGTCTTCTGGCTTCCACTTGCAAGCATACTATACACACACACACACACACACACACACACACACCTTTTCCATGTTACTGAGATAACAGAGGAATGAATTTACTTAGTTATTTGCCTATAATCCTTCTCTCTAAATTTTAGGACATGAAAGAGGATTTCTGCCTGCTTTGTTTTTTCTTTCTCCTAATATTTTTTTCATTCTGTTAGAATCCCTCAAACAGAATGCAGATATTAAATAATTAATTCTTGAATATATGAACAACATAGCAACATAACATTTTTAAATTTGTAGAAACAAGGTCTTGTCATTCAGCCCAGGCTGGCCTCGAATTTGGAATCCTCCTGCCTCCACTTCTCAAGTGCTGGAATGACAGGCATGTTCCACCATAACAGCATCACTATTAAAAATCGCCTGCTGCCTTCTGTTTCTCACAACACTGAATGTCTTGAGTCAGAATCTCTACCCTATTCACATTCATTTGTGAACACCAAACACTGTTCACAGTGCATAGGTTAGAATTCAATAAATGTGTATTAAATGAATTAATAAAAAGAGAAAAATATTCATGGGCCCTCTGCTCTGTGTCTGCAATTCAGCATGCATCTGTGCAAAGATGAATTAGACACAACCCTTGCTGGAGGAAAAAACATAGTGCAGTGAAGAGACACAGGTAGACAGGGACCCATATTCAATGTGATCATAGCCATAGTGTTGAGAAGGGAGAGGGAAGGGATTAGGATATTGAAGGAGAGGATGAGGCAGGACAGCAACCAGAGGAGGGTAGCTTTTCAGGTGAGTTTTGATGCATAAGATATTGGCATGGAGACTGGGGGAGGGGAAGATCCACTTTGACTGACTATCCAAAGACCATAGAGACCTGAGCCCTTTTTCACTCTCGGTACTCAGTAAATACGACTAAATCCAGTAGCTATATTACTATTGCTCTCAGAGCACTCTGTAGCTGACAACAAAATCACACAGGAGTTTGCTTACCTGCCCTTCAAGTATACACTTCATACACTGTCCCTGAATAAATCAGCTCTAGCCACAGCAACAAACCAAAAGAAACCGTGCAGGTGGTGGCCACCCATAAACAGGGAGACTGTCATCCACATAGGGTGGCCAAGAAGCAATCTAGGAAGCATTAGAGCACTCCAGCATTGGAATTAAAATGAGGACAGCTAGATGCATATGTGTGTGAGAATATCCTGTCAGAGAAATTAGGTCTCAGCTCAAAAGCCAGAAGGCAAAAACCCGGTCAGAGCCACGGCACCTAGGCAATCTGGAGAACATGGCTTGAGACTTGGGGGCTTAGAGCCTTCCTGATGGAGAGACTGAATCCCACAATACAAGCTAGAGGCTATACCTATGATTCATGGTGGATGGGAGAACATCCCATCCTCAGAGTCCCTCATCTTTCAAAGATGCCAAGGAAATGCCTTCCATTCATTTCCCTGCTGCTTGCCAGATCGTGTAGGCCACACACAGGAGAAACTGCATACACATGCCATGTATCCTCAAATTTCTGCTCCAGCTGCCCATGAGCTTGTACATATCTCACACAACTCACTTTCCACAGTCCCCACATTCTACGGTCCCTCTTATCCTCACTTTCATAAGACTAGATGGGCTGGCTGGCCCATCTATCCCTCTCTTGAGACTCTATGGCCTCTTAAAAACAGTCAGTGCATATTCACAATCCGGGGACATGAGTCCCACTGGTATCGTCTCCCACAGCCTCTGTCTGCCACATACTTTTGGTGAGGAGCCCATCCTTCTAAATCTCTTCCACCATTCCCCTCTGCTGGCTCTTTGCTTCCCTCCTCTGAATAACTAGGAAAATGAAACTGCAGTCTCAAAATCAATTTCTTCCTGCCTCCCTACTCCCCAGTCCCCAGTGCTGGGAATACCAGAATGTGCCACCATGCCTAGTATACATGTTGCTCTCACAAAGAAAGACCTTCAAAGTTTACATGAGGTTTCAGCCTTGGTCTCCATTTTCCAATCTCACCCACAGATATACCATCTTACCCTGTCTCTGCCTTTGGCTTTTTACCGAGCTTCTTTGCTAGAATGACCCCTCTTCTCTAACTTTCAGGTAGCCAGTTGTTTTCTCTCATCCGGGTGAATGCCCAGAACCCTCGGTTCTCTCAACACAGCCATAAGTCCTCCTTAATCCCTGTCACTATCTATTTCATTTCCCTCAGGACAACAGTCAGAAATGGCCTTGCCCATTTGTTTCTTTTTTGTGGTCTATTTTTCAGCTACCAAGGCAGCTCCATGAAGACAGATGAGACTCCCAACAGAACAGTGCTGGGGACACAGTAGGCTCTGAATACACATTTGGTTAAGTGATTGAATACACTGATATGAACAGTCTTCTGGAGAAGTGTTCCCTAAGGGCTTATATGTGGATGTTTGGTCCCCAGCATGTGATATTTTGGGGAGATGGCAGAACACTGAAGTGAGGTTCCCCAGAGATTGGAGTTATTAATATCCCATCCTTTCCCCTTCATGTCCCAGCCACAAAGTGAATGGTTTTACCAGACACTGTTGCCATGGTATGTGTGCTGCTTTGCTGTAAGCCCAACAGCTCCAGGGCCAATCACTCACAGTCTGAAACCTCCAAAGCCACAAGGCAAAATTAACCTTTTCTGTTTATAAGATGATTGGGTCAGGTGTTTCTTATAGTAACAGCAAGCTAACGAAGTTCCTGCAGGCTTTCTCCAGAAAACAGTGACCAAATGTTCACAGATGTTGGTAGCCTTCTCTGCATTTTGTATGAGTAGCAGGGAAAAAAGGTGCAGTTATGATTTTAGGAAAAACTATCATAATCCCTGTCTTTGCCTGTACACATAAGGGTGAGTAGATTTGAGAGAATGACTTACTTATGGATTCTTCCATATTCCTGATATAAGTGTGTCCTCTCTGGCTGCATCAATCTCAACATTGGCATATTTTATTGAGTCTGCCCGAACCTTACTGTAGGTTCATTGCTTCACTGTCAATCATCCAAAAATAGATACGCACGCTAATTCTGGTATTAGAACCTGGGAATCCATCCCATTTTGCTCCCAGACTCCAGTCGGGCCCACAACCAAGTTAAACAGGATTTCCACCCAACTGCTAAAAGGTTGCAGGGAATCACTTCACTGCTAACTTGCTATGCTGTCTCTCAGTATTTTTATCTTTTCTTCAAGAGGAAGGCAGGCAGTTGTGATATGTGCTGGGCTCCAAGGCTTCAGGAGGAAGACACATTGCCATGGAGACATCCCATCTTCATGGGGACACACAGGCAAGCGCGCGCACATCCACCGTCCTTACCAACATAGCCTGGGGTTCCACAGGCCGTGGACATCACGTCTCCTTTGCCCTCCATTTTTGACAAGCCAAAGTCACTGATCATTATTTTGGACTCCTCGTCTTGACTGTAGTACAAGAGATTTTCAGGCTAGAGAAAACAAAACAAAACAAAAACAACTTAGAGATAGTAAATTGAACCTGGAGTGTATACCTATCACCCCCGCTACTTGGGAGAGAATGTCTCTCCAAATAAATAAAATGAGGCCTGGAGATGTAGCTCAGTGGTAGGGGGCTTGTTTCACTTGCAAGAGGCCCCAGACTCAATCCCCAGAACTGAAAGCAAATAAGCAAGCAAACAACTGAAGAGTGGCACATTTGTAGAGCTGCCTTACTCACAGAGACTCATCAACTCTCACAACTAAGCACAACCTTGACCTTTAGACATAGACAATGTCTACGTCAATAGATGCCAATTAAAACAGCAGCGCTCACAAAAGAGGCCACAGAGGGCCCTGCAGAGCATTTGGCACAAGCAAGTCTTCAATGTTACTCTTTTCCTTTACCAGTATTTTTGTCTCCTTAAAAAGAAAAAAACACATTTTGAGGAAACCTAAGAAGCTGATGGCTCTCAGACTTTGTCATTTCAGTTCTTCAATAGGGGAACAGGATTCCCTGGAGATGAAACTACATTTGCAGGATTTGTAGGTTCTTTTTTTATTTTATTTTATTTTATTTTATTTTATTTTATTTGTGTGTGTGTGTGTGTGTGTGTGTGTGTGAGAGAGAGAGAGAGAGAGAGAGAGAGAGAGAGAGAGAGAGAGAGAGAGAGAGAGAGAGAGAACACAAAAAAACCTAGAGACACTTGCAGGTTACTTCGCTGTAATGCAAGGCTCTCTCCTGGCTCTCAGCAACCTCCTGTCTGCTGCAGTCCTGGCAGATGGCCTGCACCTTGCTGAGATCAGCTCACACCCCTGCCAAGGGAAGGAGGAGAACCTTGGGAACAAAAAGCAGCACTTCCTTGTCGTGTGTCCTTAGCTCCCTTCTGGCTGCTTTTCTGCCAAACATAGGTCACAGTGTCTTCTTGTTAGCCCTGCACACAGCACAGGGGGAGCCCAGACAGTGGTTTGGCACAGCAGAGGTCTTAGTCTGTCTTCCAGACCTACAGTCTTTTGTTTGTTTGTTTGTTGTTTGTGTCATTTTGCTTTGGTAGAGGATCTTATCATATAGTCTAAGCTGGTCTGGAACTTGCTGTGGGTTCCAGACTGGCTTCAAACTTATGATCCTCCAACCTCAGCCTCCTGAGATTACAGGGGTATATCTCTGTGCCCAGTGGGTCTTCACTGTGGTTTTGCAATGTCAGTGACATAGGGGAGGGACAGACACAGACAACAAAACATTATTAGCATAGAGTTTTATACAAAACTGGGGATTGTCATTGGTGCTAGCAAGGACTAGGGAGGGGCTTATGGGTACCAGGATGTACCTGTCTCAGGCTAGTACAGTCTCTACAGGGCTGAGAAACTCAACACTGCAGGGGAACCTGCATTTTTATTTATCCTTTACTTTTTGTGTGGCTTCAGTTGATTCTATCCTTCAGGGGGATGGTATCAGGTCAGTCTTAGAACATCCAACTACCAGGACAGTTCTGAAGATTTGTTGAGTAAATAAACACTGTGGCTCTTGTCTACAATAAACTTTAAAAGAGTGAGAGTAGAATGAAGGATCTGGAATGGAGACTTATTTTCCCACCCCATTTCCAGACTGGCTACCCTCCAAGCCCCAAGGATAAAGCCATATTCTCTTGTCAGGCTTCTGGGGCAAATCTTAGTTGTTACACCTTGAATTTTAGGAATTATCATAGGTAGAGTGACAAAATTTGTGTATAAAGTGTTTCTTGGTCTTTTGTGCACCGTCACTACCTGTTCACCTATGAGAGTATTAAGTAGAGGAGAAACATCCTTTGGCAGAACTGAGATGGGGTGGGAGTGGGTCCCGAGGGCAGTGACTCTGGCATGCAGTCTCTGATGTGAAGAAACTGTAAGAACAGTCCAAGACTCTGTCCTTGACCAAACTTTGGCCAAGCTCCCCTGAACCCTCTTCAGGACAAAGCCTTGACCTTAGCCTCTCAAGTTCCTCTTTCTCTAGCCAAGCCAGCCAAGTACAGTCTTAGCCTGGATCAAGTGAATTCACTTTAGAGGGAATCCCCACCCCAAGTTCTTCCTCTGGTGCTTCTGATGCTGCTAAAGAAACAATTGCTCAGGTATTTTGAAGGACACTGAGTACTCTTCATCACCACCACCATGGGGCTTTATAGGAAGCAGGATCTAATTCAACTCCAGTGCTACAATGGTTAAGTGGCGATTTCTAGTCAAGGGCAGGCTACAGGACAGTATTGTAAGTAAGTAAGGGGGACATTGGCAAGGCCAACTTGACAGGACTTAAGGCACAAGACAGGGTGACAGGACATTGAGGGTAGGTGATAAAAGATTTGGTCAAATATCCAGGGGTATTTTGTGCTAAATAGATACAGGATGAATTTTATGATCAACTTGGGTCAAAGAAGTGAATCTTTTGTCCATATCTGCCTTTAGTGAGAGAACTGTGAGGTCATTTTATTTCTTTTTTAATTATTATTTTATTATTTATTTATTTATTATCCTGTGGCACTGTGGGTCAAATTCAGGGCCTTGAATGTATTAGGTAAGGGCTTTGTCACTGAGCTACATCCAGCACTGCCCTAGTCCTCAGTCATTGTTAGACTGTCTTAACAAGATTCCTGACGTCTCTTCTTAATAATTTCCTTTAAAAAATGGTGTGTGTGTGTGTGTGTGCACGTGTGTCTTGAAGTGTTAGAACATGTGGAGGCCAGAGGTCAACATTGGAATCTTCTTCAAATATTTTTCATGTTATTTATTTATTTATTTATTTATTTATTTAGACAGGGTCTTTCCACTGAATCTGGAGGCTGCCAAATTCCACCGGGGCTCAGCTCCCTGGACAGCAAGATCCAGGGATCCTCTTGTCTCTGCCTCCCCAGTGCTGGGATTACAGGTGTGTGTTGCCATCGCTGGCTTCTGTATGTGGGTGCTGGTGACCAAATCCATCTCAGGTCTTCACACTTGCAGAGCGAGCATTTGGAGGACTGAGTCATCTACCCAGTCCCTCTTAGTAATCCTGCAGGCGCTGTGCTCTCCTCCTTCCCACCCCTGTTCTACTCTCAGTGCCACTTGTTCTTCTTGTGTTCAGAGTCAGAGCTGGGCTCAGTCTCTCTCCCTTGCCACGGCAGTCTCCAACAAAGGCTTCTTTCTTGCCGTAACAAATGTCAAAACATTTTTTTCTTTAACAGAACCCAAAGGGAAAACTATTTTCAGTCACCTGCAGTAGTGATACAAAGAGTAATCGGAGTCTGAAGTCACCAAGACAATTTTGTGAAGAGTGAGATTTGAAGGAAATCAAGTAGTGCTGAAGGGTGCTTTGAAATGAAAATGAAATAGGCCAGTCTGTAGTAGAAATGCTTGGGAAATGAGGGGGGGGGTTCCTCTTATGAAATGCATGGGGTTTAGGAATTATCCATTGATGAATAGCCGGACTCAATCACAGATGCCAAGAGAGGGCTCTATTCCACCACTACTGGCTTTTAATCTCCCTGGCCCCAGGATTTCTGCAGCTGGAGAAATAAGGATGTGACTCATGCTACCAAAGGAAGTTCAACTCAGGCAAGAGGTTGCCAAGTACCCCACCCCAACATACACACCTCCCCCAAGAGGTGGTTCCTTCCGGTCAGTCAGTAAGATTTATCTCAATTATCTCAGAAAAGGGTTAAAGCAATTAGATATTCACTGTTTTGATCAATACTTTGGGATCAGCTAAGTGAAGAGTATCTCACCCTCACTGTATTGCATTAACAGTTCTTCCTGCCAGGAGGGGACTCTTTGAAGGGCCTGCCTGGTCTCACCTGAAAAATTATTTTGCTGCATCTGCATATTATGCCATTTCTATAAAACAACTGAGGGCAAACATTCAAATTGGACTATTAAGCTTCTCTCTTGCTAACAATTTATATAATAATCCTTAAAAAGATCTCATTCAACACTTTTCTGGGAAAGTTACTGTTGCATATAACAACACAATGAATCTCTTTTTCTCAACAGGGGGCAGTTCCCCCCCCCCCACAGTGGACAAAATTTAGCAAAGACTAGACACATTTTTGGTTTCTAATACTCCAGGAAGGGTGCTGGAAATTTTGAGGATAGAATTCACGGAGCAGCTAAACATCCTGCAGGGCCCAGAGCTGTTGTTCACACACAGTCCTCCATCTCTAAATATCAATAGGGCAGAGCTAAGGAACCATCCAAGTTCAATGTGGGAGTGGCAGACACTTCCTTTCTGACTCCCTGTACTTGAACAAAACACAGCACTAGGTTGTCTCTCATAGTTTTCCAGGGCCCACAAGACATAAGAACATCTATTTGGAAGGAAAAGTGGGCATGTGTGCTCATGGGTCAAGGTAGCATTGCACACCCTACATATGTCTTTTGTTAGCACCACCAGGCTGTCTGTTGCTATAGCTTAGATTGTGGGTGGCTTTCATGTTCTTAGGAGTTGATGACAATTTAATATCACGTGGATGAAATTCTTTGGAGCCTCTGACAAGAGATGATACTATAATCCTAACACAGCCACTGTGTTTTGCCACAAGGAGAAGCCCAATTGTCAAAATTGTCTTCCCCTTCTTTTTGATTGCCAAGGGTTGTACTTCCAGAAGGCCTGGTGTTCTTGAAGTTCCCCAGGCTGAGGGCTACAAGCACTTGTCAGCAGATTTAGGTAGAAGTGGAAAATGGTCTTGCTGACCCAATTTTTTTAATGAAGTTTTTTATTTATTTATTATGTATACAGTGTACTGCCTGTCTACCAGAAGAGCGCACTCGATCTAATTATAGTTGGCTATGATCCACCATGTGGTTGCTGAGAATTGAACTCAGGACCTTTGGAAGAGCAGCCATTTTTTTTTAACATCTGAACCATCTCTCCAGTCCCACTGACCCACTTTTTAAGGGGGATATGAACACTGCTCTTCCTGGACACATCTTAATTGTTTATAACTTATTTTTTAGGAAGTGCCGATGGCCCTGCACACCACATTTCTGAAATCACAACACTAACTTGCTTAGCAACAGCTAGAGAGCAACAGCTGTGGGTTCAAAGCACAGATGGCATGTAGTGGGAGCACCAAAGAGATATGAAGGAGCCCTGCCTGGCATGGAGGAAGGCACTGGGCTGGCTGACCTAGCTTCTCTCTTACTCTGTGAGCCTCAGGGCTCCAAAGATGAGCTCATCACATTAACAGCCCATTTGCTAGCAAGAAGATAGCAAAGGCTAGAAGGGCTGTTGACATTCCTAAGTCTCTTTCTCTAGTGGTTCCTCAAGAGGGGTCCCCAGACTGGCATCACTGTCACCTGACAGGCATTATCACTCATTTAGAAAGGCGAATTCATGGGTCTTGTGTAGATGCTTGCTCAGAGCCAGGACACAGAGATCTTACTGACCTTCCCGCACCTCCCCAACACAGATTTGGGTTAACAATTTTGCATCTCTGAAAGGAGAGCTCTAGAAGATCCTAAGATGGACTATGGAAAGAGCAAAAAAAAAAAAAAATGAAACAAAAAATGATGAGGGAAAATGATACATGGAACAAAAACGAGAAAATTCCAAAGTACATCTTTTCTTTTTAAATTAATTTTTAAACGGTGGTTCTACCTCAACTAGATTTGCCATGCTTTGTTGGCGATGGTGGGAGGAGGAGTGAATGGGGAAGGGATAGATGGGAAGCAAGGGGGATTGGGAGGAGAGGAGGGAGGAAAAACTGTGGTTGGTATTAAAATAAATGACATTTTTAATGAATAAAATAATGCTGTAGTGCTGGGCATGGAGCCTAGGGTTTGCACATGTTAGGCACGTGTTCAGCCACCAAGCCACACCCCAGCCCAAGGGGAAATCTTCATGAAAGGAAAGCTACAACGTTCTAATCCTCGATGCCCAAGACCAGACGATGGATAGGTGCTCAACTTCTGTTTAACAACTGTTTAAACAACTGTTTTCCTGCTAAGGGCAGCATGCTTGCAAAGCAGTCCTTGTGTTTATATATTGAGTGGTGCACATATGTGCTGGGTCTCACTCACACAGAAGAGTGTGGAGGCTGGACCTGTAACATTGAAGCATGAAGTCGCACCACAACCTGGGCTCTACAGCGCTGCTCTCACTGACTTTCCAGCCTTTGTGTGTGGCAGCTACTAAAATCTGTGTGAGGGGAAGGGAATAGGACACTAAGGTGGTCACTATAAGCCCCCAAACTCTTCAGTGATAATAGATGAAGGATCACTATACTCACACCTCATAAGGAAAAGGCAGTGATTTATAGTCTCATCACCTAGGAAGCTAAAGCCGGAGAATTGGGAATTCTGAAGCCAGTTTAGGCTATATAGTGAAATTTTATCTAAAAATGCAACTGAACAAAACCAACAGGAAAAGGGGGGAAACAAAGAGACGGAGAGACAGCGAATGAAGGGGAAGAGAAGGGAAAGAGGGGAGGGGAGGAGGGCAAAGGAACTTTCAGGACACCAGAAGACAGCTGTACCTGTAACCTCATTTACAGTACCTATTGTAGTGCCAGCCTTTTTCCACACTCCACACTGTCCCTGTTGGTCCCTTTCTTTCCTATATGGCTATTGCGTTTATAAAGGGCTGTATGTGGGACATGACTCTGAAGAGCTCCACTGGGGGTGGCCTAGTTAGGAAAGGGTTTATTTCATCTTACAACTCCGAGGTCACAACCTATCATTGAGGGAAGTCAGGGCAGGAAAGTGAGGCAGGAACTGGTTCAGAAGCCATAGAGGAGTGCTGCTTACTTGCTTGATCTGCAAGACTCACTCAGCTCACTTTTTTCATACAGCCCAGGACCACCTGCCCAGAGGTGGCATTGTCCACAGTGGATTGGGCTGTCTGTCACACATTAATCATGGATCACAACTACCCCAGTCCTGCCAATCTTATGGAAGATTTTCTCAACTGAGATTCTCTCTACTCTGATGACTCTAGCTTGCATCAAATTGACAAAACAAACAAACAAAATCACATGCCTCCCCTCCACAAAACCTAACCAGCACAGTGGGTGAGAGGTCTCCATGGTTTTCCTGCATGTATAGAATATTCTTTTAAAAGTTCTTGAATTAACATACAATCACCTCTCTATGGCCCTGTGCACTGCCTAATGGCTACAGAATTTCTTCAACAGTAGCCAGCTGCATTGATCTTCATTCTCTTTTAAGCTACTTCTTGGCCTCAATGCACTGACACCTGAAAAGTACACAACCTGCCTTTCCACTATCTCTTCCCAAAGCATCCTTATCTCTTCACCATAGCCAGTCCTCTCCAGAAGGTGCATTGTGGGTTGTGGAATAGTTGGGTGGTATTGCTGAGCAACGCCTCACCTTGAGGTCCCTGTGGACAATGCCCATTCTGTGGAGATAGTACACAGCATCCAGGACCTGGCGGATGAGAGTGCTGGCATCTTTCTCTGTGTAAAATCCCTTCTCCACTATCCGATCAAAGAGTTCTCCGCCGGACACACTGTGGAACAAATAAATGAGACATTAGAAACATGGAGGACTGCCGGATGATTCAGGCAAAATCATCACTAAGAGTTCCCAGTAGGAGACCAAGAAAACTTCATTTCTAAAAGTAAATTTAAAACATGAACCCCATTCTGAGTTTAGAGTTTGCCTAATCTTTCCCCCAGGAGCAATCTCTAGAAAAGGTCCCTATGTCACAGCAATAAAAAATGTATAGAATAAAAGGAAAAGTAGAAAAACAAAACTCCCAGGGCTTGTGGCATATTCATCCCTAAAGTCTTTCCTGACCTTGGTCTCTATTCTCTATTCTGCTGTGACAATATAAAGTTGAAATGGCCTCCCTGGCTAAGCATCATCTAATAAAAGCAGATGACACTGGACTGAAGATGTCATTGTGTGTATGGGTGGGTGGGTGTGTCTTACATTGCAAGGCAGTATTGGAAGCAACATACTGGCAGGGAGTCTGGGTTCTTGATCAATATTAGGCCCCAAGATACTGAGAACATGAGTGCCTTGTAGATCTTTGGACCTTGGCCTTTCTACCTATTTAAATGGGTGGATGAGTCCTTTTCAACAATGGAGTAGGTGCACACCCTTGAAAGTTATCAGACTCTCAAAGCCACTGGAGATTTACAGAAAAGAAAGAGGGCAGGGAAAGGCATGATTTCGGATGTGGTGATGCATAGCTGCAAACCCAAGACATGGTCACAGAGCCAGGAAGGTGGCAAGTTTGGGGCTAGCCTGGGCTACATGGTGAGACTCAGACTCAAAATAAAATAATGAAAGTAAGGGCACTGTATGACACAACTCTCATGTGTGCTAGTGACACATTTCACTCTAATTTACTTTGAGTTTTATATTTCATTTGATGGGTTTGGTGTTTTTGATGTGCCTCAAAATGTGAACTTACAGTGCCCATAGTTAAAGGCAGGTGATATGCTGGCTCTGACCCTCCCATTTCATACCTTTTACTAGACCACTCTATGACACGGCAGCCCTGATGAAGATACAAAATAGAGCCAGAACAGAACCAACCAACTACCTTCAAAGTTTGAAAATGTATGTATCACTAAAAGAACAATGCTTTAGCTAAATAATTAAGGCATTGTGTAAATAAACTCAAGGGACATGCTATTAAAAACTCCAAAATTTTAAAAACCATATGAAAACATATTTATTAAAAATATTAAAACCATAAACAAGCTTTTAAAACACCTCCTTTTTTTACAGATTTAATATAATAAAAGGTAGATGTTAGCAGCACACACACAGACATGAAGATATGATCCACTTTCTGCAAGTCATGGCAATTAATGTAGAATAATGGATCCACTGAAACTGTTTCTGTAAAAAGCTAATAATGAAAATAAAAACAACTGCAGCTATAAAAGATCTGTGTTTTCGAGTTTTATTCCATTACCTGTAGTTGTTCTAAGCAATAATGTGCTCGGAGACTGCTTCCCTTGCAAAGCAAACTGACTATCTAGATGGGAGAGGCACTCAGCAGAAATAAAAAGCAACCTAAAGAGTGAAAAGAAACGGAAACAACAAAGATGACAGTATTTTCTGATGACCATGTTGTCTAAACAATCTATCCTTCGGTGAGCCAAGCTCCCAAAACTTCCTGTCTTGGGAAGTGATATCAAATTCTTTACATTCTTTATCTCTCTAGAAATAGAAAGAGTTTCTAGAACCCCAATGTATTTCAATATCTGGTCCTCTGCAGAACCAGGGGATGCACTGCCATAAGAAGACTGCAGCAGTGGGGCCAGGTGAGCATGGATGCCCTGCAGGCATTCACCTCATTAATTACTCAATACTCATTCAGCTTTTCCCGGGTGCCCACGAATCATCAGCATGGATCTACGCGCTTGGTGATAGCTAAGTAGCATCAACTACAAAGGGGTAAAAGACATTCCTCATCCGCTAATATTGCTCTACCTTCCAATGACGCCCTCCAATCGCTGGCCATCCTGTCATCACTTTGTCTCTTCTGCAGCTGCTGGAGGAGAGGCAGCCATCCTTACCTTGCCACCATCTCACCTGCTAACCGAGAATTCCACAACCCAACCTTGCCCATTCCTCTGCCTCCCTTGAACCGAATCTGACCAGCCTCCTACTCTCTGAAGGTCTTTTTCTGCAGTGGGACATTTAAGGTCTCGATGGAGTCTATAAAATGAGAATATGTGCATGGCTAAGGGGCATCAGGGAAGTGAAAGCTGAAGCTGAAGCATCAGTAGATGCTATGTGCTCTCACAGGCCTCGCTGTCTGCACATTTAAGATTCTACTTCTTAAACCTCACATTGCATACTTCTGAATATCGCTCAGAAAGAACTTGGTTTCCTTAGAAACCAGGGCTCTGGGGAAATGTTTAGAAACTTGACAGAAAAAAGTAACAATATTAATTTAAGAAGAAATCTTAAATTTGCAAATCACTTTATACTTAAAAATAAAAAAAAAAAATCTCACAAGGCACACATTTTCAAAGCCCACTGTTAAGAAATGAACAAACCTCCCAATTCCTGCTTTGAATCTGTCAGTCTTAAAGTGATAGTATTTGGGGGCAGACCTTTGGGACATCCTGAGGCTGAGGTAAGATCATAAATGGTGGTGCCTCCATGATGGAATTAGGCCCTTATAAGGAGCTCTCTGTCCCGTCTGCCAAGGAAGACACCAGAAGCAAGGAAGAGAGTTCTCACCAGAATTAGCCTATGCTTCCACCCTCCTCCTCCAGGGCTGGTAGAAAATACACTTCCCTCCACGGAGTAAGATACCTGCTTATTCTTGAAAGTACACGTGAAACAGCTATGATAAAAATCATACTGTTCCAGAATTGATAGAGGAAAGAGCTTACTCATGGTGAGACACGGATCACATTCTTAGACTGGCTGACCTGTGTGGGCTGTGTGGAGAGGCCACCTTCTTGACAACTGTCATCTATGGGAAGTCTCTGCTGTGAAAGGTTTAAAGTTAAAAATAGAACTCTCCAATTAAAGAAGGCAAAGTATCATGATGAAATTGGGATGGGGTGAGGTATCAGGAGATTTGGGAAAGGGAGGAGAACTGTAAGAATGGATTATGGGATACAATGAGTTAATGGAAGCTGTCTTTCTCTTCTATTGCTATCAACACAATATAGATTAGCTGAGTTATGAAGATGGACTTTATCTTGGCTCTGGTTCTGATACAAGGTCAAGAGGCTGTATCTGGTGATGGGCTTCTTGCTGGCACAGTCTGAAGATACATAGAGTGCTTTGCATGGAGGGTAAAAGGGATATACAACGGATCCAGCCAAAACAGCTTTTATACGGAATCTACTTGCAAGAGTTCACTAGCCATTAACTCATTCATTATCTAATAGACTCATCCCTGCATGAGAACAGAGCCTCAATCACCTCTGTGTGTGTACATATGTATGTATGTGTGTGTGCATGCTGGCATGTATGTGCACATGTGTGCATGTAGAGGCCAGAGGTCAGTATCGGTTGTCTAGACTGGCCAGCAAATGCCAGGGAGCCTTTTGTAGTCACCTTTCCAGCATCACCATTACAGTCACACACTGTCTCACCGGTAAGCTTTTCCTATGTGAGTGTTGGGGATCAAACCCAGGCCTTCATGCTTGTACAGCAATCACTTTTCTACCAAGCTTTACCCCACCCTACCTCTATTTACTTCCTAAAGATCCCACAAGGCCATAATCTTAATATCATAATGAGTATTAATTTTCAGTGAGATTCAGAAGATCAACATAGAAATAACCAAGGAGGAAGAGGTTCAGTTTCAGGAGATGTAGACATAGGAAGACAAACTGGCTACCAAACGCCAAGGAAACAAGACAGAGCGATGGTCCATATTTCCACATCCTCCTGGATTCCAGTTCTGATGTCTTCTAGAGCAGCATGAGTTTACACTGAGCTTTGGGTACTCAGTATCCCATCCTCCTTGCCTATTACAGTCCACAGCTGTCATAACATGTGTCAACTTTAAAAATGCAAATGCGAAATACTTTGATGTCACAATCTTAGTAAAAATTCAGTTTATTTGCAAAACTTTTAAACCATGTAAATCCCTGTGAGTGGAAAAATAATTGTCAAGAGACATGGTATCATTTCAAAGCTGCTGTACTGAGAAAACACTAAGATTGGGTTGCACTGTTGTAGCCTACTGTACAGTGTAACTTCTTCAGGGCACCAAGAGTTATGGTGCAAACCCTGTTGTTTACATGTACCTAAACCTGATTCTCTCTCTCTCTCTCTCTCTCTCTCTCTCTCTCTCTCTCTCTCTCTCTATTTCTCTCTCTGTGTGTGTGGGGATGTGGAGGGCCATGTGTGTATGTATGTGTGTAGAGGCCAGAGGTCAATGTTGAGTATCTCCCTCAATCATTTTCCACCTTACTTTTTGAGATAGGATCTCTCATTGAACCTGGCGCTTAGGATTTGCTTAGAATGGCTGGCAGGTGAGATCCATCCATTTCACTCACCAAATTCTGGGTTCTGGAGGTCCAGCATGGATCTTAAAGCTTGCATAACAAGTACATTACCTGTTGAACTCTCTCCTTAGTCCCCACCACCTTATTTTAAAAGACAGTGTTCTGTTATCTTAAAGTTTGATGTTTATTACTATGTAAATGTACAGTGCCAATGTAAAATGTTAGTCACAGGCTAATACATTTGAATGCTTGGTCCCTAGCTGGTGGTGCTGCTTTGAAGTCTTTTTGGAGGAAGCAATTCACTGGGGGGTGAGAGATGAGGGCTTTGGTATTCTACTTCCTGAGCAGGTTTTCTTCCCTGACTGTGGATCCAATGTGGACAACCACTTCATGCTCCTGCCGCCATGCCCTCTCTACTATGATGGGCTGTATCCCCTTAAACTAGAAGCCAAAGTAATCTTCACATATGTTGTTTGTTGTCAGTCTTTTTTTTAAAAAGAGTTTATTTATTTATTATGTATACAATCTTCTGCCTGCATGCCAGCAGAGGGCACCAGATCCTATTCCAGGTGGTTGTGAGCCACCATGTGTTTGCTGGGAATTGAACTCAGGACCTCTGGAAGAGCAGTCAGTGCTCTTAATCGCTGAGCCATCTCTCCAGCCCTCTTGTTGTCAGTCTTTTGATATCAATAATGAGAAAAGCAACTAATAGACCTAACAACATCACCCACACAGTCATCAAAAGATGTGCCCATAGTCATAGCTGGGAGATGAGTCCCACTAATCTATCACAGAATGCTACTTAGAGGACATAGATGAATGGGGAGAAGACTAAATAATGAGTGCTGTTGTGCTACCATACAAATACAAGAAGTACAAGGACATAAGGCTATTATTATCCTATAATGGGGTAGGGACAGCACAGAATGAAGATATACTGGAATAGTACAAGAGCAATGTAGTCTTCATGTACCCCTTTCATCCAGCCATGCTGGCTAGAAACATGTGTTTTCTGAGACCCAAGTACTCTCTTTATATTTAGTCCTGGGCGGTGGTGAGGGGGAGAAGGTCTTCCTAGACCACTCAGGTTGTGATTAAGAAACTAAATCAATGAAGCCTCTTTGAATGGAGAAACCCTGAGATCCAGAAGGCAGAAAAGGGTGGCTTTTTGGCCAGAAAGAAGGAAAATTTCCTTTCTTTACCTTTTCATCAATCAAGTCTCAATTTGGCAGTGCCTGGGATTTCCCTCTGTCAGCCAAGGCAGTCCCCCTCATTTTCCTAGCCTAGTGCCCAGCATTCCTATTCCTGCATTGAATTCTGGTCCTCGTGTACTTTTGTCCTGGGGGACACCATTAGCCATTACAGTGAGAGCAAGGCTTTACTTCACCCCACCTCTGCTGTCAGAACTTTCCTCCTTCATCAAATCCTATTTCAATAATTTTCAAAAACAATTTATTCTTAGAATTCCATTTCACAGTATCTGCCAGGTTTCAATCTGTTCAGAGATTTCCAAAACACAAACAAATGCCTTTCCATCTAATAGACCAGAAATTTTTAACTCTCTATGTACCATTACATTTTGATTCTGGCTATTTTGTCTTCATTGCATCTGGTACAAAAGGGGTGAACTGTGTTTCCTACCCTAAAATCTATATGTTCATATCTTAACTCTCCAGTATACCTCAAGGGCTCCAATTCACGGGGTCTTTGGAAAAGTTAATTAAGGGAAAATAGTTCATCCTAGTTACTAGTAACCTTATAAAAAGAGGACAATGGGGGTTAGCAGTGGAAGGGGTGCTTAGCCTATGTAAGGCCTTAGATTGGATCTCCAGTACCCAAAAGAGAAGAACAGCCCTTGCCAACATGGGTGGGTATCACAAGATCTGTTGAGAGTTTGGATAGAACAAGACATGGATGAAAGAAGAATTTACTCCTTTTGCCTTTTGCCTGATGGCTAGAGCCATAATGGTAGCCTTCTCTATCTTTAGGCATGCATCTATGCAAAACTGGATCCCCTGGTTTGCATGCCTTTGCATGTAGACTGAATTATTCATTGTTTTTTCTGGCTCTCTAATTTGCAAATGGCAGATTGTGGGACATCTCAATCTCCTTAGTCTGATGAACCTATGACAATCAATCACTATCTATTTTTTCTATAGAAATCCATAGTTGGAATAGTAAAATTACCTAGGGTGCTGGAAAACAGAATTCTTTAATTATGGAAACACTTGTTTTCTCTATTGTCTAATATGGTAGCCACTAATAAAATGTGTCTAGCTAACTGAAGAAGTGATTTGTCAAATTTTACTTAACTTTAGTTAGTGTTAAGACCACATGTTGAACGGCAGATTTAGAGCCCTAGGTAGGGTATGTAGAACTAAAATGCCTTCTAGATAGAGAAATCAAGAGTGTTGCTCATGATTTAGAAGGTTAAGCCTAAATAGAGTTGACAACCAGTGAGGCATCACTATATCAAAGATCTTTACAGTCAAGTTACAGGTGTGATCTACTGAGAGAGGGAGCTAGGTTAGAGAAAAGGGGGATACAATGCCAATTCTGGGTTGGACAAGGAAGAGCTAGCTAAGGACTACTCAGAAATTAGGAAACAGGAGAGAAGTGACTTCATGGAAATCGAGAAGGGCACCTGGTCAACCCTGGCCATTGCTACTGAAAGACAAGTATAGGGGCGGGGCAGAGAACAACACAAAGGCAGGGCTCAGAGCAGCATCCCCAGAGTCCCTGGCTTATACAATGCTTTCCACACCTTGGCATTGGATGAGTCCTGAGTATGCAAAGAAGGGCACGCAGGACTGAATTTTCTGAGACTCATTTTCTCTTCTATAAAAGGAATGATTCTCCATGTTTTAAAAATAAGTTAGACAATGGGAAAAGATGCCTTGGCAAACTTCTGACAAGGCACCCGTGTGGAAGGAGCTTAAAAGAACAAAGAGCTGCCACCCAGGCAGGATGCAGTGGCAGCTTTTTATTTATTTATTTATTTATTTATTTATTTATTTATTTATTTATTATGTCAGAGGAGGCCTCACTTTTCCTGATCCCACAGACGGGCTGGGTTTTTAACATATCCAAGCATTAGGATGGAAATCTGTGCAAGTTTCTGCCTTTCTATGTGATATCACAATTGAATTCTTTGATTCTGTGATGGTAGGTCCCTTTCCACGAGTATAAGAGTTTGCAGGTGAAGCTGAAAAGGCTATTACCCCAGTATGGCATGGTGCCTGGGATGCTGTAGGTTAATGAAGTCCTTATTAGCCCCAGATGACAAGTGGCCTCGATGAACTCATTCAGCATGAGCCTTGTGACAACAGATGGTCTTGAATGTCTTAAATATGAGACTGGAAAAATTCCATAATTAGCTCTTTGACAATTACATATCGGCCTTTCTGAAATTAGTTCCAATTAGGAAGATTTTCTTTGGCAGAAGTATTAACTACTTTCCTCATCAGTGTGACCAAATGCCCGGAACAAAGTTATTTAAGCGAGGAAGCATTTCTTTTGGCTCTCAGTTTGAAAGGATAGAGTCCATCATGGGGAGGAAGGTATGGTAGCAGATGGTTCCATGGTGACAGGTGTGGGTATGTGGTGACTTGCTCACACCTTGGTGGACCAGGAATCAGAAATGGGACTGTTTGAACCACAGCAACTCTCTTTTTTATTTCATATAACCCCCACCCCAGCCTAATGGGTCTACTACCTATGTTTAGAGAGGGTCTTCCCCCCAAAGTTAATTCCTGGAAACATCCTCACAGACACACCCAGAGGCATGCCTTACCATCTCCTAAGTAACTCTCAATCACAATTATTCTGTAGAACGATAGAAAATTTGCATTCTTTCAGCAGCTAAAAACTGAGTAAGAATAGGCTCTGGAATAGGTCTCGGGACAGGACCTGGTTACAGAGTCTGTGAAAGCGACAGCTCCCATGTGGGTACTGCCAGCTGGCTGGGAGCACATCATGGCCTATCTTGGGTAAGTGGGTTAAAAACTGATGGGGAACAATTATGCAATTCACATATGCTTAGGGACTCAGAATCTGAAGAAAACTGATAACCCTGGTTTTAGGTTAAATCTAAAGGATGCATTTCACTCCCATTCCTTGTTTTAATTGGACTGTGTGTGTGTTTGTATCTATTCTGGTGTTTCTTGGCAAGTGTGGGTCTCTACAGAACATCTTCCAATGCACATGAAGGAGGACATATGCATTTATAGAAGCAAGGGAAGATGTAATAAGATGAAAAGAGCAAATACAACCCAAGGATTGCCTGTCTATTGTTCAGCCAACTGGTGGGGTAAAGATTCTCTGTACCTGCTAAAACCTCTGCATGTTAAAAGAATTATTTAGTGTGTGTGTGTGTGTGTGTGTGCATGTCCATGTCATGGCACATATTTGGGAGGCAGAGGACAACTTGTGGGAGCTGATCCTTTCCTTCTACCATGTGAGTTCCAGGCACTGAACTTAGCTTGATGGCAAATCCTTTTCCTGCTGAGTATCTCAAAGGTCAATCCTCTGCATACTTTTAGCCTCCTGCCTTTGTTTATCACTTAATATTCCAGCTTGGATTCACAGCTTCAGAGGAGTCGAGTCTCTCCTAGTGCCCAGAAAATATTAGATCCAATGCTTCATTCTTTCTTGGCACTTCATATTTTTGCACAGCACTTTCTGGCTGTAATCAATTACCAGCAAGTTCATCTGTGTAGTTAGTCCTTCTGCCCTGGCCCCACCCTATCCCATATGGGGAGGTCCACAAGGGTGGGGTCATGTTTACCTCACTTGCAACTGTTTCATCCCTAGGCCCAGCTTGGTTTAACACACACACACACACACACACACACACACACACACACACACACACACACACACACAAAACAAAAACAAAAACAAAAACAAAAACAAAAAAACAAAAAAACCCTTAATGTTTGCTACCATGTGGCCAATAAATTCAGTGGCCTGAATTCAATCAGTGATTTCCAGGTTCAGTGAGAGCTGTGTCTCAAAAATAAGGTAGAGGTCAATAAAGGAAGATCCTTGATGTTGACACCATACACACCTGATCTCTCTCTCTCTCTCTCTCTCTCTCTCTCTCTCTCTCTCTCTCTCTCTCTCTCACACACACACACACACACACACACACACACACTATGTTATACAAAACTGCATAGTTGCATATGAGCTGGGTCTAGCTGAAGATAACATTCTTACATAGCCTTGTAAACTTCAACCCATGTGTCAGGGAGTTCATAACAGAAACATTCTGTAACCTATGTCTTTTAGCACACAGATTGCTGCATCATTCCTCTTGAAATGTCCACCTCATTCATTTGTTCAACCATTCATTCATTAATTTTCAATTCTCTCAGCCACCTGATTTTGAGCTAGTCAGAGTATTATACCTCTCTATATTTTGCCTCTTTCGTTTAGAACAAGTAGTCCACATCCTGAAAGGATGGCCAAGTCTACCTCCACTAAATGGCTGTTCTATATGGCTTTGTAAAGGGAGCCTGGGCACAACTTAGCATCTTACTGTACAATAGGAGGTCACAGTTAAAAGCATTTGAATGACAGAAGCCTTTAGCACATGTTCACAGCCATTACTTTAAAATACCTTTAGATGATGTGCAAATGGGCAGCTTAGTGATCTAGAGCAGTGTGTGGGGAGATGGTGACCCCCCCCAGGGTGTGCATGGCTGGCTGGCAATGTCATGATCCAATCCATCCACTCAGACGGGGGGGGGGGGAATCACGGAATAAAAGCAGTTATGGGATGTCAGTTTACTATTGAGTGTTTGGACTGATTAACTCATTGAAAGCCTTTCCTTGCAACTGTACAGATATGCACTGTGCACAGAGTGTCCTTGCAAGGGGATGTGCTCCTTAAGGATTAGACCATGAAATGCAGCCTCTGCACCAGGCTCTTTCTCCCTTAGTTCAAACAGTTACAATCTTACAGAAGAATAGAAGTACTGCTTGTGGGTGTGGGGTAGGCAGCTTGTAAAACACACTACCCATGTGTTCTAGAACCCATTGTACACAAGAGTAATTCTCACTGATGGATTTTCTATCCTTCCATTCCGAGCACCCACGTGTTAACCCTCCACCTTCACTGCAGAAGGAAAAAGACATCACATGGCATTGAATGAGAGCCCTACACACTCACAAACATTTTAAATTGTTAACAAGAGCACAGTGTGTTTGTATCAAAACCTACAAATATTTTCTTAAGTGTTCCCAAGATCTACTAATAATGGTCTCCTAAGCTGTGACCCTAAATAATAATAATCCCTCCTTTTAGCTGATTCACTCAGGTAGTTTATCACCATGACAAACTTCTGACTGGAATATGAAGCTACTCTGCAAAGCAGCTTGCAGTTCCTCCCACAGAAGATGGCCCAGCGATTTCATTCCTGGGAGAACTGAAAACACATTCATGTAAAAATTCCTATATCCACATTCACAGAAGAACTATTTTTATAGCTAAAAAAAGTGGAAATAAACCCAAAGATCTATCAATAGATGAATGGATAAACAAAATGTGATATATACACATGGAAGATACATAGACTATCCAGTCATAAAAAGGAATAGAGTATTGATGTGTGTAGCTACATCACAAGCATGCTGGGAATGTAACTCTAAGAGAATAAACTAGACACAAAAGACCCACACACTGTAGGACTCTGTTTATATGAATGGCAAAAGCAGGTGAGACAGCAGGGTAGTGTGTGACCTAGGCAACCAAGAGTGAGTGAAAGTGGGTAGACAGCCTAAGCTGGGGAATACAGATGTTCAGGAATTAGTGCTAATGGCTGAAAACCAGCAAACTGTACATCTTAGAAGAGTGAATATTATGGTATGTGAATATGAATGTACCATAAAACTTTCTGAAAAAGTGTCCTCTTCTCTTTTTCCAGATCTACTTTGTCATTCGTGGAATGAGAAGTATGCCAGTCATGGGATATTCCTAGATATGCCTTAGAGAGAACCTAGTTTCAGGTCTTGGCATTTAACACATGCAGTTTCTTTTGTCTGTTTCTTAACCCATCTCCCCTAGATCTCCTCTTTCTGCCTGTCAACACACAAACGTGTGTCGTGTCTTGTTGGAGTCATTCTTTCTCTTGCTGTCTGCCACTTATACTTACCTAGCACACCCACCTTATCTCTAACAGGGTTTCTTTTATTGGGAAATAAAGGAGAAGATTTATACAGCACAAAGCCCTTTGTCAGGCACGGTACTCTTAGACGACCTCTGGGAATTGGCCACCTAACAAAGGGATTCGTTAGAGCTACTTTTCTTTGGGCTTTCAGTTAAGTACATATCCCAGGGTCTTCTGAGACCTCAAATAACTGTCAAAGGGAACCTCACTGGCTCATATTATGCTATCAATAGATCCTGTTTTGCTTCAAATTGTATTTCTTTTAAAGTGTATCCTATTTATGCGATGGAAACATTTTAAAAACGGATTGGTGTGCTAGTTGGGCAACAGTAAATTTACTAAAGATCACCAAATGCCACATTGAAATTGAATGCATTTTGTGGTGTATAATTTTTATTCCTTGTTCTTGTTGGGCTGGGGAGACACTCTAGGTATTGTGAGTGTTGATGGATGACTTCTCTTAGCTGCGTCCTTTTGAATTTACTTCTTATAGCATAAAAGCTCTTTGCCCAAGCTTACGCTTTCCTTCTTGGAGACAACCCACACCCACAGAATGAGGGGATGTGCACACTGCCTTCCTTGCTCCATGCAGGAGAAACCTGTCAAGGATCACCTCAGCTCTCGATATTCTAGAGAAGGTGGAGGCTCTGCTGGGACAGCTTACATCTTACACCGCTCCCCACCTTCTTTCTACTCTGCTTCCTTCCCTGCTTGCTGAGTCTGGAGGTTCTGAAAATTCACCTGGACCCAAAGCTCTGATTCAGAGGCTGTTTCTGTGGAAACAGACCTAAGGCAGAAAGAAGATTATTATATACTCTTCCTCAGCTTGTAAGAATGAAGCAAGAAAACCAGGAAGGTCCTTAAATAGAAATGCTACAAACTCTGGAGGGAAAAAATGAATTTGGTATTTTGTGGATTATAGCCAAACTCAAATGTGTTGCTCAAAGGTAGAAAGAGAATAAAATAAGGTGAGGCCAAGAGGAAAGCCTTCCCTACTCCTGAACCTAGAAGTCAGACTCCCGTCTCAGCATTGAAGTTACTGCCAAGATCTATTACAAGAACAGCAAGGACCTGGTTTTAATCCCTAGCATCTGTGCAAAAAGCCAGGTGTGGCCATGTATACTTGAAATTCCAGAACTGGGAGGATCCCTGAAGCTTGTTGGTCAGCTGGCCTTGCCACCAAATCAGTAAGTAAGCCCCAGGTCCCTGTGAGAGAATGTCTCAAAACACAATGTGGACAATTCCCTAGGAACAAAACTCAAGTGTAACCTCTGGCTTCCACAGACACATACACACATATGAACACACACACACACACACACATACACACACACTTACTTACACATGTTTGAATGGGCTTTCTGAACTGAGATATACACTCAACGTGCTGTTTGTCACAGTTCTAGGAACACATGCTTTCTACTAAGCTGAAGAAAAGGAATACAAGGCTCTGTGAGAGCTCTGAGAATCTAAAAGGCTGAGAGATGCCAGCAGTCTGCACCCACACTTGAATTTAGAGTGCATTCATTTCCTACACTTAATACAATTGCACTCTCTACCAGACAGCCTGCAGGCTTGGGGATAATGAGATTTCAGTGAGCCCAGTACTTAAAGTCATTGATACAAGAGCATTTGAAACCACAGGCTGCCTGTCCACTCTGTCACATCCAAAGGGTGATCGGAAGATCTGCTACCTCTAACAGTCCAGGAGCTACTGACTGCCTGAAATTGCCTTGCTCTAAAAAAATCAAATTTTGTTAGAAATTCTTGGTATCTCACAATTACTAACTCCCAACAGCCCATTAAATCATTGCTGGTATCTTGACAAGAGAAATATAAATTATTGATTTTATTACAGTAGACCCAAGTCAGTGCCCAGTACTGTGGAGTACAGTCTTATATGAAAAATAAATCAGTGTCTTGGAAGAGGCTCTACCTTCCAGCTTCTACATTCCTAGCATTGGTTAGGGAGTGATGGCTTGCCTCCTTGTTCCTTGTAGAGTCTCCTAGCATCTTACGTTCCAAACTAACCTGGCTTCAGCATTCCAGCCAATCTGCTCTGTGGCTCCATCTCCTAACTTTTGATATTGTCTTCCATCCTTGGCACAAGACCTCCACAAATCAGACATTTATAGTCAGCTGTGATGGTTTGACTTGCAATTAGCCCATATAAGCTCATAGGGAGTGGCACTAATAGGAGGTGTGGCTTTGTTGGAGTGGGGTTGGCCTTGTTGGAGGAAGTGTGTCACTGTGGGGGTGAGCTTTGAGGTTTCCTATGCTCAGGATGCCACACAGTGTCTCAGTCAACTTCCTGTTGCCTGCAAGATGTGTAGCACTCTCAGCTCCAGCATCATGTCTATCCACACACCACCATGCTCCCCATCATGATGATAATGGACTGAACCTCTGAAACTGTAAGCTGCCACTCCAATTAAATGTTTTCTTTTATAAGAGTTGCCATGTCAAGGTGTCTCTTCATAGCAATAGAAACCCTAACTAAGACAGCAGTCAACTGTGAAGGGTTTCCTATTCTTAGATTCAACCAAACTTGTATCAAAACTATTTAGATAATACCACAGGTCACATCTGTACTTGAGGGGCACAGACTTGTTCCCTTGTTACTCTTGGAATAATAAATGCAGTGTAACAAGTATTTACTTTCTATTCACAATACTCATGATATTGAGTATTATAACTCGTCCAGAAGAGTTATAGTACACAGGGGGATGTACAGAGGGGAATATGCAAATAACCACCTTTTATTTTGTGTGTGTGCATATGTGTGTGTGTGTGAGAGAGAGAGAGAGAGAGAGAGAGAGAGAGAGAGAAGGAGAGAGAGAGAGAGAGAGAGAGAGAGAGGGAGAGAGAGAGAGAGCATGTGTGAGGAGGTCAGAGAGACAACCTTGGCTATCATTCCTCAGGTGCCATCCATCTCATGTTTTTAAGACAGGATCTCTCAGTGGTTTGGACAGCATCAATTAGGCTAAGCTGGCTGGCCAGAAAGTCCCAGGGATACTCCTATCGCCCCCTTCTCATTGCTGGGATTACAGGTGTGAGGCACCATGCATGTTTTTATGTTTTAGCATGGGTTCTGGGCATGAACTCTGGTGCTTGGGTTTTCAAGACAAGAACTTTGCCAACTAAGCTATCTCCTTAGCCTACAATAACCACTGTAGGTAAGTGGGGAGCGTCCAGAGATTTTGGTACCAGCAGGGGTTCTGGAACCCATTTCCCATGATATTCAGGGACAACTGTACAACCAGTTACTTACAACCCAGGGTCCTGTCCTCCCTATGACTTTGTATCATGGCTAAGCCTCTTTGCATGTCTTCCAACCACTCTGAACCAGGAGTTACAGGAAAGGCTTTGCAAACAGAGGGCAGAGGGGAGAGGCCTTGATAGATGCTGGTTACAGGCAGGCAGAAGGGAAGCAGGGAAATTACACCCCTAATGACAGGGTAAATTAGTTCTTATCACCTTATTCTATTTTTATAAATTAGGAAACTTATTAGCCATAAATAGTCCCCCCTTTCAATGAATACTGTTGCAAATAGTTCACTTTTCAAAAATACTTATATGAATATGAATTTTACTTGGTTCTTATGGGTGACTATTATTGGTCTTGTGGAAGGGATAAGATAACCCAGGTCCCAGAAAGGATGAATTGATTGGTTAGTAAGAAGATATGGCTAATGAATAGTGATATTCCTTTAGAGGCCTTTACAATTTTCTGATCACAAATAACAAATGCTCCCCACACACAACATAGACATCAACACAAAAATAGCTTTCAGATATGACCCCAACATTGCCCCAGGAAGCCTTCAATTAACACTTTGCCTTTCTCCTCTCAATCATTTTTATTTATTTATTGCACGTGTCATGTGTGTGGTACGCATGTTTGTATGTGTGAGGTGCATATGTATGAACTAGTGTACCCCTGTGAACTATTTGCAACAGTATTCATTGAAAGGGGGGACTATTTATGGCTAATAAGTTTCCTAATTTATAAAAATAGAATAAGGTGATAAGAACTAATTTACCCTGTCATTAGGGGTGTAATTTCCCTGCTTCCCTTCTGCCTGCCTGTAACCTGTATGGGGTGTGTGTGCACATACAATTGTGTGCACCAAAGGCTGACAGCAGGAGTTCATACTTCATGTCTCCATCTTATGTATTACAGTTATTCCAATAGTCTTCTCTATTTGTTTGTGCTTATATTGTACATCACCTTTGCATAGAAAAGCTGAGGAGTTTAGGACCTGGTACCATTATCACCAGCACTGATAATCACCTCCCACTGGATAAGCACTGAAAATATAAAATGTCATAACAGAAGTATGAAGAGTTGGAGCAACTGTGGGGAGTTAAGACAGAAGAGGCAAGGGCAGGAAACGTGTCAGAGTACTTCCAGGAAAGCAAGCCAGGACTTAGCAGCTGAGATTAGCAGGTTCCAGGTTCAGGGGAAGAAGGAGGGGAATGAATGTAGTGAAAGGTAAAAGCCTGGAGGTAGTGGCAGTGAAGCCCTTGTGGTCAGGAAGGGCTCTGTGCTGAGTATTTCACTGACCACAATGGTTTCTGCTTCTGTTTTTTATGATCATTCTAATTTAACACACACACACACACACACACACACACACACACACACACACACACAAACACACACACACACACACACACACACACACACACACAGATGGGGGGTGGATGATAGAATCATGGAGGATATCAGGAGCTTGCCACCCCAGATCAACAGAAAGATGAGTCAAGACTAGCAGAAAGCAGGAACAACAGGGAGGGAAAGAGAGAGCTGGAGGAAGGAGAGCTCTCATCTTCATCGCATCTGGATGTGTGTGCATTCCCAGCCTCCCACCCCTATGACACAGGCTCTGCAAACACAAACTTGTAGCTGCACCTGTTGGAGTTGGTCATAAAAGCTGTGTTGTTCTCTTCAGTCATAAGCTAAAATGAGCTGAATTAAGAGCAACCTGAGGCTTTAAAGAGGCTTTTCCCCTGGGAGCAGAAAATGAACCAATATATATATATATATATATATATCGTAAAGCAGAGAGCAGAGAGCATAGTAGGAAGAAAGGAGAGATGGGCTACAGTTATAGTTCTGTGGCAAAGCACTAAACACAAATACCAGGCTGTTCTGGCAGGGGCAGCAAAAGAGAAGGATGAAGATATTGTTCCCCAATAGAAATAAGACAGGGAATGAGAAGGTATTTGTGGAAGAAGCTTAGTATTGGATCATGTGGACATAGGCAAGTCAATTGGCACCTACACACAAGCAGATAAAGTTGGTTTTCTTATTAATCCGCATGTGTTCTTTGCTAGGATTTTATACTCAAATATTTTTAAGAATTCAAATCCTTCCTTAGGAAGCACCAGAAAAACTGACAATGACACAAGAGGCTTTATGCTTCCAAATGCACATTGTTTAAAAATGAACGAACGGTCAGAGTCACTTTTGCTAGAACTTGGCAGTTATATGAATAGATAAAATTATCTAGCCTAATGCAATTATGGCATTGTCTCTTCAATGGTTAGAAACTCAGAGTCTCCTGGGTCAAGGCTACTTGTAGCATGTGTTCTTCTGGTTTTCCTCCTTTGGGACACAGTGTGGGGATATGGCAGCAGACCAATACAGAACAAGATTGGGCTATAACAGAGGGGTTGGGGGAGGAGCGGGGATGCGAAAGGCATATAGTTCTCTTCATGGGGACAAAACTCACAACCTGTTTGGCATAGCAGAGGTTCCATCTGCTTGCATGAAGGGTTCTAAGCCCTTGCATCTGGCACAGTGAATCAATAGAAGGAAAGTGGGCATGTTTCAGGACTGGCTGCACATCTGGTTGGCTTCCACATAAGATCCTAGGCAATGCACCACATTTCAACGAGAGACTTACACTGACTACACAGAATTATTGGGCTGTGAAATTCCTCAAGGTGCTCACAGTGGAATTTCAATCAAAATCGGCTTACCCTTCTTTTTCCATTGCAGTCTGAGCACGTTGCCAGCCATCTTTCAACCCCACAGCAGTGGAGGGCTTGAGAGTGAGGAGAGACATTGAAGGGGGCAGCTTTTTCATTTATTTCTTAAAGGACAAGATGCTGATGGTGCTGATACATAATTGTGGGGATTAAAGCTGGCCAGGCAAACAAGTTCATATCCTAGCCTGTTACCTACTGGGGTCACAGAAAAGCATTAGTTTAGTGGCCAGGACCAACTAGTTCAGAAGAAGCTTGTGCCACCAGATGGCTAACAGTGACCAGTCCCTGGTAGGCATACGGGTCTCTACTAACACTGCCACTGAAATAAATGGTGGTCAGGAAGAGGAAATATGCTCCTTGGTTTCTTGTTCCATGAATCTGGGAAAGATGCTTTCCTGTTTAGGACCTAGGTGTGAGAAGTGAGTACCTACACATATGTCACAGGACCTTAGGGACCAAATAAAGGATATAAAAAATAACCATAGAGAAAGCACTAGTCATTACTTATCACTATTAATATAATGTATTATTATTGTGTACAAGTATGTTTGGTGCTGCAGGTGTGTGTATGCACATGTGTACATGTGTCTGCATGAACTTGTATATGAAGGTTAGTTGCATGTGTGTGTGTGTGTGTGTGTGTGTGTGCCTGTGATGGCCATATGTTGACATCCAATAGTATCCTCTATCACTCTCCATCTTACTTTTGAGACACAGGGTATGGAGGTCATTTATCCAGGTAGGGTGTCTCACCAGAAAGTTCCAGGGATCTACTTGTCTCCATCTCTCCAGTACTGAGATTACAGATGTACACCTCCACAAACTTATTTGCATGGGTTGCTAGGGATTAGAGCACAGGTCCTCACAATTATGTGGCAAACACTTTACAGAGTGAGCCATCTTCCCAGGTTCCCCTCCCAGACACCTGTATTTGAGACAGGATTTTGCTATATTAGCTCAGACTAGCCTCAAACCTGAGGTTCTCTTACCTCTGCACCCCAAGTTCTAGGATTACAGGTGTCTCCATTGCCAATAATATCAGATTATTCTGAGGCCCCACAAGGTAGGCAAATGCTTAGACTACATTTCTATTCACAGATGGAATCAAGTTAAGCTTTACTGAGTTCATCAACACTTAACTGAATGTGTGTTTGGTGGTAAGTGCTCTGTTAAGTGTGGGAAAGCCTTATCAAAAAGCCCAGAGCCACTAAAATTATACTACTTCTTTTACCCGGGTATATACCAAGAGGCAGATGACACCAAAAGACAAAGTACATCTAATATTCATTTAAAAGTAGTTTTAAAAAAGAGAAGAAGTCAATATGGTAAATGAGGAAAGCAAATTACACAAACCTAGGCCCACATAATTCTTTGTGCCTGGTGGAAGAAGCTCACCAGTGGGAAGCTCAGACATAGGTTTAATTAGTTCCTAAGAGTCTTATGGCTGCTTAAGATGAGATCTTCTCACCTTGATCCTATAGTCTTTCAAAACTCTTAAAATAATTTAGCAAATGAGCATGCATAATGATATGAATATTATGATAATATGAATACCTGTTTTTCAAGTCTTTAGCCAAAGATACGAGTTTGATTCAACCTTCAAACTAGCCATGGTTTGATATAAAAATATCAGTGTGAAAAGCCATTTGAGACAAACAATTAGTCTGGGGGTAAATAGCATAAGACAAATGAAATTTTCAGAGTGAAGAGCCATGGGTTCAAATTTGAATTTTGATGTTTCTAGAACATTCCCTGGTATTTATAATTCCTGTTGACATGATAGTTAATTGGGATGTCATGGAGGATTGATGATGTAGGTTTGTGATCTGATTATTGCCATGTCTGGCAGAAATCTAACCAGTGAACCATCTCTTTGCCACAGCAGCTTCCTGCTGTACTGCTTGTCTTTTCCACCCAACTGCATAAGTGTGAAACTGAGGCACCATCTATGACTCCACCCAACATTAATGTGAGTTTTAGATTCTGTTCATACATATGTCCTCCCTCTCCTTCCATCTTCGTCTTCGTGGCTACTAAAAAATGGCTTCATAATCTCTCTTAGCTGTTGGAATAGCTCTCAAATTGTGCTTCTTTCAACTCAGCTTCCTCAGACCCACCCTCCACACCACCACAGAGCAAATTCCTTAGGAAACACCACAAGAATAGAAAGAAAAGCTGCCACTTGGCTCTAGACTGGAGCAGCACAGGGTCCTATGTGAAGAGCCAGAGTAAGGGCGTGTCATCATAAAGGTATTTCAAGTAATCACCGTGTACCAGGAGCTACGCTCAGCATTTTCTGGACTCTCATTCCTCCCCAGTGTTGGATTCTTTTCTGTTATCACCACTGTCCAACGGTGCAGGAAACACTGAAGGCAGCAGTGACTTGTCAGATAGGTCTGAAATAAGGTCCACTTTGGCTCCATTACCTGCCAACTGTAGGATCAAGAGGACCTGTTGTTGCTGTCACCCAACCCCACCCTGTTTACTGTTTCAGAGTTATAACTCCAAACTCACTTCAGCACATTCTACATACATGGTGACAATCCCACCCATGTTTGGACTCATGTCCTTGATTGGAGGTCCTGCAATGGTTTGAGTCTCACTCTTTCTCAACATCCATTATGGTCCTTTATCATACCCCAGACCTTGTCATCGCCATAACTGTGACCCATCCTTGATCTGATCTTATAACCACACATCCTTCTGTCCCCCCTTCATTTAACATTTCCAGCCACCTTTAGTCCTTTGACTCCAGTAATCCTCCAACCCCATTGAGATCTGCAGTCTATCTTTCCTAGCAACTCACCTTACACCTTCCCCTTTACATTAATGCTCCCTTGCACCTAGCTTAAATCCCCAGCCAATCATTATCATTGGTTCTTGCTATTTACCCTAAATCTTTCCTGCTTACTGACTTGAAAAAGCTATGATCTTGGTCAGTTCTCACTCCATCGGCTTTATTTCTGCCAGTGTAGAAGAAAGACATTTAGGTCTGCTGACTGGCTTAAGTTTATTTATCTGAGGTGAGGTCTCTCTCACTATGTTACTCAGGCTGATCTTGTCTTTGTGGGCTTCAGTGATCCCCTTGCCTTAGCCTCTCTAATAGCTGGGGTTTGGCCACCATGCCGGGCTTGAAATTCCTGAACATACTGCCCCCCGATGCTGCCTGGCTACCACATTTCTATTTCTTTAGTCCATTTACTTTCCAACTCCTGCTGACAACCATTTCACAACTTCTCTTCTGCAGTCAGTATTTTTCCAAGAGTCTCAGCAGAAAACCAGAAGTCACTTTCACCGGAATAATTGAAACCATCAAAGGAGAACATCCCCTGACTCCCACCATGCACTCCATCACTCTTTCTTTTCATAATGACACTTGATCTTTCCAAAGACGACTGCCATGTGCACTAAACCTTATTTCCCTCTCTGCACTCAAAGACCTATTAGACAAGTGTTCTCATGCTCTTTACCATGTTCCCCGCAAGATCACTCCCACTGACACACCAAACCAATCTTGACCTCACTTCCCTTGCTGGCTTGGGCACTACTTCTCGGTTCTCTCTCTCTCTCTCTCTCTCTCTCTCTCTCTCTCTCTCTCTCTCTCTCTCTCTCGTAGTAATATTTGTATTAATTCTTTGAGAATTTCATATAAATTATTTTGATTTTATTCACCTCCCTCCCTCAGTTCCTCCCAGATCCACTCTCTTTCTTATCTACACAATTTCATTTTCCACCAGTCACACTGGCTTCTTTGTTGGTCCTTGGTTGGCCACACCAGCTACACTCCATCTTATGTCCTCTAAGTTCTGTTACTGTTGACCTTGCCTACAACATGTTCCTCTCACTGCATCACTCACTTAACCGTGCTCTGCTCCTTAGTCTGCTTGTCTGCCACTGGCTGATTGAGGTTTGTCTGGCCACACTTCCCGCTGAAACCATTTATCTTTCCATACCACTTCATTTTTTTATGCTAGGCAGCATCTTTTAATATGCCATGGTGTTTGTTTATTTATTATGTTTGACTATTGATGTTGTCTGTTTCCACTTGTGTCTCAAAAAGAAAGAGATTTTGTTATTTGTCCTTTATAGCAGGCCCTAGTATTTGGCATTTATTCAATCAAGATTTGATGAACATGGGATGGAGAGATGGCTTAGTGGGCAAGATCAATTGCTGAATAAGCACGAAGACTGGGTGATGTACCCAGCATCAGGGTAAAAAGCCAGGTGAGGATGCATGCATGCCTGTAATACTAGTAATTCGAGGGCAGAGGCAGGAGGATTACCAGGGTTTTGTCCAAGTTCAGTGAGAGAACACCTCATCTCGAGTCAATACGGTGGGAAATGATAGAACAGGAGACCTGATACCCTCCTCTGCATCCATGTACCCACAATACACATATGCATATATACCATACTCACATGTTTGCACACACACACAAACACACACACACACACACACACACACACACACACACACACACACACACACTACACAAACACAAGTCAAACATAAGCAGCAACTTTTAAGGTGCAATTTTTGCTGTATGAAAATAGCTGGACAGACTGAGAAAGCAAAGGGCCTTGTCCAAAGCAGCTGTCCACAGCAGGAAGGCATTCTCTCTTTATCACAACTTCAGTAGTGAGATCTCCAACTCCTCCACATTACATGGATAATTTGAACCACTTCTAACAACCTGTAGTTTTCAACTTGTGCTTTCTAACATGGATTATGCCAGGATGCTTAAAACACTGCTCCAAGCTGGGCAGTGGTGGCACACAGGAGGCTGAGGCAGGTGGATCTCCATGAGTTTGAGGCCAGCCTGGTCTACTGAGTGAGTTCCAAAACAGTCAGAAATACACACTGAGAAATCCTGTCTTGAAAAGCTGGCTGAAACAAAACAAAACAACAACAACAACAAAAACCAAAAAACAAAAGCACTGTTCCAAGGCCAACTCTCAATTGCTGTCCTACAGTGGCTAATTACCCTCAGACAGGGGTTCTGCTAGTGGACATTGTAACCAACCCAAATGCTTGTAGATGCTCCAGTCATTCCAGCTATGTTATCCCTACACACATACCCAGCTGAGCTTCCCAAAGCAGACAGGGTTGTCTCTGCACGGTGTTAACATCAAGCTGATAGCTGTAAGAGTATGGGGAATGTTCTGAAATCTATACAAAAGATAATGAATGCTACATTTTGGAGGCAAAGCAATATGTGATTGCTCAGCACTGGTACAAGTGGCAAGTCCAGAGTCACAGCTCTGTGGGAAGGAGACAGCATCTCTGTCTCACTCACAGGGAGCCACTTGACACACTTTCCAGGTTAAGTGACTGTGATCCATTTGAAACACTCAGCATCTGAAAAAGCCTCCGGTCCACAGCTGCCTCCTACACTGAGGCCCCACAGTCTAACTTCATAACACAATCTGATTAAAAGACAAGTAAGGCTTGCTTCACTACCCTGTGTGTGGAAGATAAGCTTACATCCATGATAGATCTCAGGCAACTGCCATGACAAAGAAGACTGTGCCAAGGACACTCAGTTGTATGCCACTTGTGTCTCTGGATGTCTTCTCATCCCAACAATTACACTTGTTCTAGAAACCCTAATGGGCCTGTAGTTGGAGATGTAGCTCTGCTGATAGTGTTTGCCTAGCATGCATGAAACTCTGGGTTCCTGACCTGGTACTGATGTGACTCAAATACAAAATGCCTAGGTACCCATGTGTTGTCAGTAAAATGTTAACTGATGCATGATAGTAAGATATTTCTGGGGAAGGGGGCTACTGGAGAGATAATTCAGCATTTATGAGCACTTGTTGACTTGGAAGAGGATTAAGTTCAATTGCCAGCACTCACATGGTGGCTTAAAACCATTAATAACTTTAGTACCAAGGGATCTGATGCCCTCTTCTGAATTCCTCAAGCACCAGGCATATATGTGGTACACATACATACACGCAGGCAAAACATTCATGCCCATAAAAAAATCTAAAAAATAAAATTTTTTTAAAAAGGTATTATTGGACCACCAAGATGGCTGAACAGGTCAAAGCACTTACTGTGTGAGTCTGGCAACCTCAACCTCCCAATCCCAAAGACAGCCAATTTTGTCCCAAAGTTGTCCTCTGGTTTCCAAACACATGCCACAATGTGTATGTACACACCTATACACATACACAGTGAAGTATAGTTTTAAAAGCTATTGTTATATAAACCCAGACTGGGGATGTCTGCTTTGTCCTCCAAGATCCCAGTAACTTGCTGACACTCCTGGATTTGAAGGAATTAAGTCTTCCCAAAGTCTTAAGCTGTAGTTTAACTGCATTAAAACTAGCTTTATTTTTGCTTTACTTGTTCAAATTATGTGTGTCACTCAAGTCACCTTTGGTTGCCTGAGATAGTCAATTTTAAAGGGGGAAAGATGGGTTTGGCTCATGGTTTTGGAGGTTTCAATCCATGGTCACTTGGCCCCATTGTTTGAGGCCTATGGTGGTACAGTGACTCCTGGTGGGAAGCCATGGCAGAGGAAATGTTCATCTTATGAAGGACAGGAGGCAAAAAGAGATGGGGCAGGCTGTACCAGCATACACTCAACAGTCTGGCCAGCATTTGCTGTATTTGATTTCTTGATGGTAGCCATTCTGCCTGAGCTGAGAACTGCAAAGTAGTTCTAATTTGGGTTTTCCTGATTGCTAAGGACATTGAACAGTTTTCAAAATATTTATTGGGGGATGGAAAGATGGTTCAGTGGTTAAGAGCACTAGCTGTTCTTGCAGAGGACTTAGGCTCAGTTTCCAGCTCCTCCGTGGTGACTCAGATGGTGACATGGCAGTTCCCTATCTGATGCCATCTCCATTCTTCTGCAGATGCTGTGCCCATGTACTGCACAAACATATGCTCAGGCAACATACACATAAATAAAAAAATCAATAAACCTTTTAAAATGAAAATAAAATACAAATGTTTATTGGCCTTTACTATTGGCAGGCTTTCTTTTGGGGGGGGGTGATGTTTGACTTTTACAGTTCTTTACATACCTTAGATATCAATAGCCTGTCTGAAGCACAGTTTCCAAACCTTTCCTCTTACTCCACGGGCTGTCTGTGTGGTCTGCTGATGGCCATGTTTGCACTGCAGGAGCTTTCTAAGTTTGTATAATCTCATTATTGCTCCTTATGTCGATGTCCTGTGCTATTAGGATATCCTTACCTATACTGACATCTTGAGGTATTCTCTTCTAGCCGTTAAGAAGTTAATTTGAGAAGTATGCCTGTTATGGGGATCCTTCTGGTGGCCTTTCCTTCCACTAGGCCCAACCTAGTGGATTGTCATCTTCTCAACAGAACTTTGTATCAAAAAGTAAGGTGGAAAGGGATTGAGGAAGATACCATAGCTGACCTCTGACCTCCACATGACCACCTCTATGCCCCCAACCACACACACACAGTCATAGTCAGTAAGGCCAGGTACCTGAGATTCTGGGACAGATGAGTGAAAATCCAAGCATTCTCCCTCTGCCCCTTAGGAAACTAGCTTTTGACTTTATATTTCCATTTTTGCAGCTGTGTAAAAAATCATGAAAAATGATACTAATAACATGTTCTGGTTATGGCTTCTGTAGGATTATTTGGAGGGGGATGTCTCTCTTACTTTAGTTGCAGAATTGGATTTAATTAAACTTGACATTGTGTGGTTGGAGAAATAGCTCAGCAGTTAAGAAAATTGGCTGTTCCTGCAAAGATTCGGGGTTCCATTCCCAGCAGCCAGATGGTGGCTCATAACTGTCTATAACTTTAGTCCCAAGGGATCAGATGCCCTCTTCTGGCCTCTGAGGACACCGGACATGCTCGTGGTGCATAGACATGTATGCAGACAAAACAGCAATAAACATAAAATAAAAATAATTATTTTTTAAAACATCAAAAACTTGACATTGTATCAGTCAGTTCTGTGTTTGACTATACTATCCCCTTCATATCATTAAAATGCCATCAATTCCAGTTTACAGACTAATTTAAAGATCTTCACACACCATTTATTAGCTAGAAAAAAGCATGTGGTGTGTGCCTACACATGAAATATTGAAAAGCTCTGTCCTAAGAATCACTTTTCAATGTGTTTATAATGTGTGGGCAGAGGAGAAAAATTAGTATTTATTTTTACTTTGAGATTTTCAAGTGCTTCCTGTATCCATTAGACAGTGAGATTTAATGAAAACACAGATGAAAAGCACTTGTTATGGAACAGTGTTGATTTCAAATATATGAACATCTGTTCCCCAAATTTCATTTCCTCAAATCCAGTGACTCTGAAAAAGAGTTGGAAGGCCTGCACAGCAGACACTACTCTGAGTACATTTCTGATACAGAATGTATCTAAGACACATTTTTCAAAAATGACCTTGAATTTGAGTGACTTAGGAGCACCCTTGAAAAAGAGAAATGGTTACTATAGTTAAAAACCACACTCAGTTTATGTGGTGTTAGGCACCAAACCTAGGGCTTCACGCACACTAGGCAAGAGCTCTAGCAACTCAGCTGTCCCCTTAGCCATTGCAAATCAATCTTTTTCTTGCCTCGATGGCAAGGCCACATATTTGTGCCCACTGTTTCACGTCTCACATCAGCCTGGTCAATGGCCTCCAGAGAGCGCATTAATCAGTACCCGCAGCCAGGTGTTCTGCCATCAGCCTTTTAGAACTCCCCACTTGGCTCTTGCATGTCTTTGACTCACAGTTGATTCTCAGGCTGAAAACCCTGAAGGGTGATAATAGTGGGTGCAATAGACGTCTCAGCAGACCTGCCAAGAGCAGCTTCTTGGATGGGGAATTCAAAGACTGTGGATAGGAATCCTTGTTGATTCTTTTAGGGCCATTGAGACACACACACACACACACACACACACACACACACACACACACACACCACACACACACACCACACACACACACACACACACACACACACACACCACGCGCGCACACACACACACACACACACACACACACACCTCATTGCAGCAGTTTCTTTCTCAAAAACAAAAACTAAACTAAACTAAAAAACCCAAATGGCTGGAAAGGTTCCCATTTCCATGTTAAATCTCTGTGAAGACAAACAGGGCTTTGTGCCTGCCACTGGCTTATGCCAACAGAACCCTGCTTGCTAGAGTTTGAGATTAGAGAAGTTGTCAACAGTCATCTTATCTGAGATGTCACCACAGGTCTTCTGACTCTGGAGCATTGGTTGGGTTGAAAGATAAGTAGAAATGCCTTGAAGGGACTTGTTGGAGGAGAATAGTAACAGATGTGTTAGCTTCCTCATCATTCAACATGTCTCTCTTCACTGAATACCAAGCTCCAGTTCTGGCTGTCAATGGTCCATGACTTGATACATATGTTATTTATCTCTAGACGTACATGGAGAAATAAAGCCTAGACAAGCATGTTCTGCGTGATTCCCTAATACCCTGCCTTTTCTCTCACTGATGCTAGCTAGGAATTCCCCAGATGGGTCGAATTGCATTCCTTTTTGCAATTAAAAATTGTCAGTTTTATACATATAAATAATTAATTTTGATGCCATTCATCCCCCACTAGACAGTCACTCCCCGTTTTTTCTAACTCCCTTCTTCCCAAAATCTCTCTAATACTAATCCTGTCTTCCCTAGTCCTGACCCTGTGTGTGTTTTCAGGTCTTGTCCACTGCTGTGTCTTCATGATGCAATGGCCCTGCCATACCCAGAAGAATATGGCATTTTGTAGCACTCCTTCCATCTCTTATATTCATCCTAGCTCTCTTCCATGATGATCCCTGGGTCATAGAGGAGATGTTACAGATGTTCTATTTAGGGCTGAGGGCTCAACAGTCACTTATTCTCAGAACTTCGACTAGATATGAATCTCTGCATTAACCATCACCCTCTGCAAAAAGATGCTTCTCTGATCGAGGATAGAAGCAGCATGTGCTTTACAGTAGCAGGTATCTATTCTCCTGTGGTGCAGGCCTCAATCAGAAAGCCCTGGGTTACCCCACAAACAAGCATGCCACTATTGCATCAATGGGCACATCTTGAACCACCAGTTGGCACACTACTGTTGGGCAGGATTATTGATGAATTTTATCCCCTAGTAACCTGCACAGCACCTTCTGGCACCATGAATGCATTAGCTAACAGGGAGAAAACTTCCAGCTTGAAAACAGCTCAATTTCTCTATGTCCTGGGTGAGAAGTATGTAGTGTCTTCAGTAATAGGCTCCTACCATTGAGTTGTGTTCTTTTACACCACAATGGATATGGCCAACTCTAACCTTAACTCTAACCTCTAACCCTAACCTTAACTCTAACCCTCTAACCCAAACTTTTTTTTTTTTCTTTTTGGGAACCGAGTTCCTGGTGCATTTCCCATAGCCCAGCGAAGTCACTTTAAAGGAAGTAACTTCAAAACATTTAAAACATTTTCAAGGTTGGAGATGGAGTTCAATCAGTAGCACTCTTGCCTAACATTCACAAAGCCTCGGGCTTGAATTCCAGTGCTACATAAGTCAAGCATAGTAGTGCATGCAAAATCCCAGAGAATCAGAAGTTCAAAATTATACTCAGCTACATAGAGCATTCAAACCCAGCCTGGGACACAAGGGAATATCTAAAAAACAAAATCACATTTGGGTCTGAGGGCAACTGGTTGATATAGCATCACTCTGATAGTCATTTACAAAAGCATAGCTTCTGACAAATGACAAAAGCTGAACATTAGAAATATTTTCTCCAACTGCTCAGGAGGTGATCCTTGGACCAGCTGCATCTGTATATCAACTGAGAGCTAGTTAGGATTGCAAATTAATGGCTCTTCTCCTATCAGTCCTAGTGATCAGAATATCTAAACACTGGGAACTGGTATCAAGGTGACTCTGTGGATGACAAGTTTGATATCTGCTCTGCCTTACAGCATATCCCATGCTAACCTCTCAGATGTGCCTGCTAGAGTACTGGAACCCACGAGCTGGAACAAGCAATTATTGTCCCATAGAACTGGCAGGGGTGTTTCCATTGTTGTCCCTGAGATTAACTGCAGAAGAGATTTGCTAAATAAAAAACATTCATTTGCCTGCATACTGGTATGTTAGTAATCTCCATTACTTAAGAGCCTGATACAGAGAATCCCAAATTCAAGTCTAGCCTATACAATTTAGCAAGACATCATCTAAAATAAAATAAAAATTAAGGGTTGGGGATATAGCTCAATGGTCCTAGTTTGTTCCCTAATACCAGAAAACAAAACAAAAATTAAATGGGCAACAAAAAGAGAAAGCCTGTTCTCTGGAGAGGGAGAAGACTATTAATTGCTTGGTGTGGAGAAAGGCCAGCATGAGTTTAATTGAGGACTACTGTTGAAGGCCAACTCCAACCAACCTGTGTCCTTTCCAGTGACTTATTCTGGTCCAAGCAAAATCATGTGAATGCCTCCATTTTTCAATAGTATGGGGGCATGGTGAGACCTTGTGGGATACATTCATGAAATAAAGGAAGCTTAACACAATTTGGTCAGAGAATCTCAGGTCAAAACTCCACAGTGATCTCACCCTGCCTCTATTTGGTTTTGATGAATTCAAAGGTCTCTACCTGATGTACTTTGCAAATGTGGATGTGCACAAGAGGACCCTGGGAAAGGAAGAGGCATGTCTAAGAGACAATATGAAATCAGCCAGGACTTCCTCCTTCTGTTCTCAGTGTTCTTGGGGAGGGTGAGATCCAACAATGAACCTCCCAAGGTCCTGTGTATTCAGAAAAGAAGCACAGGGGACAAGAATCAAGAGATGTGTCCTTCTAGCTTTAAAGCAACAAATAAGAAAGCCAGTGAAATTAAGTCACGATGCAAGTGTTGGAACTGTCCCCAGGATCTTATGTTATTAATAAAAGAAGCAACACTCCAAGTAACAACTACATTTCTCAGTTCAGCCTGGACCCAAGAAGACCTACTCATGTAATGACTTCAGCATGCATCATTCCAGATGCACTGGCTTGTCAGTGAAGGCAATTTATCTCCTCTAAGTGCAGATTTAAAAAACAGAGGGAGCCATCTGGTGGCTTGAGTGTCTGCTAATTAAAATCCTTCTCTTAGGAATAAGATTTGTACCCTGTGAACACCATGGCTTCAGCAAAAGGCACTAGACAAAGCAGTGGTGAGAGGACCTGTGTTTGGTCCCCAGCACCCATGCAAAAGAAATAAGCAGACATGGTGGTATGTAACTCTAACCCTAGTTAGTGGCCAGGGATCCCAAGGGCTTGATGACAAGCCAGTCTAGCCAAAATGGTAAGCTCCAGGTCCAGTGAGACACCTTATCTCAAAAAGAAAGAGAAGTGGGGGAAGAATGAATTGAGAAAGATATCCCAGTGCTAGCCTCTGGCTTCCACATGTATTAGCATAGATGAACACCCTACACATATCACATATTTGCACACACACACACACACACACACACACACACACACACACACACACACACTGATTCTTGTGCCTCCTCTTGTGGCTCTTTTCCTTCCATTGGTTTGCCTTGTCCAACTTTGATGCGATAGTTTTTGTTTGTTTTATTTCACTTTATGTTGTCATGTTTGGTTGTTATCTCTCACAGGAAAGCTTCTTTAAAATTTCCACCAAATAGTGTTTGAATTGAATTTTCTATACAACCCAAGAGTGTGTGTGTGTGTGTGTGTGTGTGTGTGTGTGTGTGTGTGTGTAATCAATGTTTAGACCTAATCTAGTCAAGACTAAGAGTGAGTAAGAGTGAGTACCTTAGGAGAAATACTGGGAGTTTTTTCTCTCCATCTGATAAAGAAACCAAATGATGAGTCTGACTGATAAAAGATTATGCTTTGAACTTGATCTTGAGATCAAGACTCACATGCAGTAGGGAAAAAATAAGATCTAAAACTAGAAACTAACTAAAGTCATGTGAAACTGGCTTCCTGATAGGTTATGCAGGTTTCACTAGCTTGGCCATGCTTCCATCTTGATAGCAGAGTTTTCCAGAAAACTCAACTACTAGGAACCATTAAAATAATTTGGTTTAATGCCCTTCCATTCAGCTCTACAACACAGCCCAGGGACTGCAACTGATTGCAGTAGAATGTCTACTTTGGCAAACATAGACTTTTCTTTCACTGCAATAGATCTTTTGATTTTTCCTCATGGAGGAAAATGTACATGTGTTACAATCACCAGGAAATAGGAGAAATCACTTCAAAACTGCAGACAAAGCCAAGTGTGCTGGCCCACACTTTCAGGCCTACCACTGGGGAGGCAGAGACAAATGGATCTCTCTTAGTTTGAGGCCAGTCTGGTCTACATAGTGAGTTCCAGGTCAGCTAAGGCTACATAGAGAGACCCTGTGTCAAAAACTAAAAATCAAATCAAAACAAAACAAAACCCCTGAAGACAGCTGCCTTGAGTCTGAGGTGCTTCCTTGTGCTGACAATCTTTGTCAACTTTTTCTCCTAAGTCTCCATTGCTCCAAGGAGCTCAGCCCGAGCTGTGCTACTGAGTATAATTTCATTTCTAATGAGGAAAAACCAGTTCCTTCATGAAAGCCTAATTACACCGATTTCACTGGGAACTGTGAAGAATAAGCAGTTAAAGGCTCCCCATTATTTCTTTTGTAGTTAACTGTTAAAGTGGAACTCAGCTGTAAGAATGCACTAGAAAAGTTGGCGTAAATGTTAGAGATCAAACTGTAATTTTTCAAATTACTTAGGAACCCAACACAAAGACTACTCTTAGAAAAAGGACAATTTTGTCTCCTATGGTTTAAACCATAAGTAATATTACAAGGTGATGAAATGTACACGGTCCCTGGAGTGTTCCTAAACTGATTGCATTCTGATTTTAATATTGATAAATACATTTATAAAGAGAAAACAGAACCATGTGTTCCCAGTGAATTCATACCGTGACTGCTACAGTTAGCTTCAGCTGTCAACTTGACACAAAATTTGGGAACAGGGAACCACAACTGAAGATGCCTCTATTGACTGGCTGTAGCCATGAGAAATTTTCTTAATTGCTAATTGATGCAGGAGAGCTCAGCCCTGTGGGCAGTGCCATCCTTAAGCATGTGGAGCTAGTCTCTCTATTAAAAAATGCTAGCTACAGACTCATAGATCAGTGTCTTGCTCAGCCATCACCAGAGAAGCTTCCTCCTGCAGCACGCAGGAACAAATACAGAGACCCACAGCTAGACATTATGGAGAGAGAGAGAGAGAGAGAGAGAGAGAGAGAGAGAGAGAGAGAGAGACCTCGGAACACAGAGCTTTAAATGGGATGTCTCCATGAAATACATCCTTTCAAAGCTCAGGGAACCCTGTGGAACAGGAGGTGAAAAGAATGTAAAACCAGAGGGATGGAGGTCTCCTGGAGAACGAGACCCTCTCAATGAACTGAGCAGAGCTCTTGTGAACTCACGGAGACTGAGGCAGCAAGCACAGGGCCTGCAGGGGTTGCACCAGGCCCTCTTTGTATATATTATAGCTTTCAGTTCAGTATTTTTATGGGACTCCTGGGTGTGTGAACGAGTGGGTCTCTGATTCTTGTGCCTCCTCTTGTGGCTCTTTTCCTTCCATTGGTTTGCCTTGTCCAACTTTGATGCGATAGTTTTTGTTTTGTTTTATTTTACTTTATGTTGTCATGTTTGGTTGTTATCTCTCAGAGCCTGTTCTTTTCTAATGAGAGACAGAAAGGGAGAGGATCCTGATGCAAAGGTGGACGAGGCAGAACCGGGTGCAGTGTAGGGAGGGAAATAGGTAATCAAGATATATTGTATGAGAAAAGAATCTACTTTTCAAAGGAGGAAATGAAAACAAAAATAGTATTTCTTTAAAAAAAAAAAAAAGCTAGTTAAGCATGAGCTAGGGAGTGAGCCAGTAAGAAGAGTTCCTCCATGGTCCCTGCTTCAGTTCTTTCCCTGAGTCCCTATAGCGGCTTCCCTGGGTGATGGACTGTAATACACCATTTCCTCCCCTAAGCTCCCTTTGGGCAGAGTGCTCCATCACAGCAACAGAAGGCAAACTAGAACAATGACCTACATGACCAGATACACAGGCGATGTGTCTAGATGGGAATAAGTCTTACTGATCCACCATTTTCTTTGCTATCTTTTTTTTTGGGGGGGGGGGTCAGGTGACAGTCTCAAAAGCAGGGGCCTGACCACTAACCCAGTCTCAAACATAGTGTGCATTATCTTAAGTGCACAATGGGTTGGGATACCAGTTCAGCTCTAGAAAAGAATTCAGGCAGTTTCCAGGCACATGGTCTACCTGTTCTCCACTGTAAGTTTAAACTCTTGACAACTGTGATGATTTGAATGTAAAATATCCTTCTCCTGTTCATGTGTTTGAACACTTGGTACCCATCTTTGGGGGGGGTCATGAAACCTTTAGGACATGGGACCTAGCAGGTAGACAGGACTGTAGGGGTAGGACCACAGGTTTATATCTGGTTCAGGGTTCCTGTGATATGAAGTGACCAGCCATTTACTCTACGGCCTTGAACTCCCCTTCATCTTCCCCACCATATTAGAATGTACCTCTCAAACTGTGCAGTAAAAGAAACCCTTCCTTGAGTCACTTCTTACACTGATTTTGCCACAGCAAGGAGGATAGTGACTAGTATAATACCATTCAGGTGTAGCCTTCATAATGAGAGGAGATCCAGGGGCAAAGGAGGTAGGGTACTGGTAGGCAAAACACTGAGTTACAACAAGTGATGACCCATGCAAGTATTACTCCACAGGAACCATTGTGGAAGCTTCACAGAAATTAGCTTAGAATCTGGAGTCCTTGTAGTCAAGTGAAGGTATTTCTTCTATCTGCTTTGTCCCTTGTACAAGTGACATACTTGCTGTCACAATGAACTAAGGAACCCCTCCCACAGCCTTTTATCTCCATGAACAGTTCTAAGGCTTTGGAAACAAACTGGCTCAAAGTAAAATATCAGAAGAGCAGTAGGTAGGCCCCCTGCTGATTTTTCTAGGCAAAGTCAAGACTTGGGAAGGTGTAATGCACAATAGTTCTCAACTGCAGGTAATTTTGCTCCCTCATCTAGGGACATATGGCAAGGCCCAGGGACAGTTCTTTACCTGGGGTCTAGAGGATGATCTGGCATCTGCAGGAAGACAAGGATGTTGTTCAGCATCCTACAGTAAACAGGACATCCTTATACGGAAATAAAATACCAACAAAAATGTCAATCATGCCAGGTTATGAGTCCCTCATCTAGAGGGATGAGGCAAGGACTGCAGAGGAATGATCTGTGTGCCCAAGAACAAGACAGCTAGAACTTGGAAACAGATGCACACTGGGCACAGTGCTTGACATTTCACAGACATTCAATAACTACTGTCTTTTTAAAATAAGCAAAATGTCAATCCCCAGGTCCAAGGCTAATCCAACTGAAGTAATAGACATTACTAACTTTTGTACATTTGACTTAAAAACATAGTCTCCTACAGTCGATTAGGTAATGGAATTGTTCTTTGTAGACAAAAATAAGTCACACAAACTATTAGAGCTTTGTATTGTGTCAAGTAGCATCAAGCCAGCAAAATGGCAATTGTTGAACTATTTGAATATTTGGGGGAACATGCATATCAGCGTTGTTGTTTATAAAACTAAGTGGGATGTGATTTACAGTGTAGAAGTAACCCTTTGTAAAGAATACTAGTATTGCAACTGAGATGAGACAAAGAAGGGAACTCATTATCTGGAGAAAAAAGTAGCCAGTGGCTAATAATGAATCTCTCTAGGCCACTGTTTGGGTTTAGCTGTTAAAGAATAAAAAACAGAAGGATGTGTTGGTACAGGATTTTAATCACAGTGTCATCGGGAGGCAGAGGCAGTGGAGCAGGAGATCAAGGTTATCTGCTGCACAGGGAATTTGGAGTCAGCCTGGGCTACACAAGATGGTGTCTCATAAATAAATAAATAAATAAATAAATAAATAGTAGATGATAGATGAGTGAATGAATGAATAAATAAGTGAAATATATGGAATATGAAGAACACATCATCAAAAACCATTACTTCAAGGCCAAGAATAATTATAAATTCTGTCTATTTTTATAACTGTTAATGGAAATACAAATAGATTTGAAACCTTCTGGGATAGGCATATGTACGTGTGATTACTGCTTGAATTTTGCATAGCAGTGCTTGCTTGGTGACTGCACTTTGAATCAAAGTAGGAAGTCACTCAGATTCATTTACTAAAGGGAGACTATAGGAACAGGGATGGGTGAGAACAGAGGGGAGCCAGCCAGAAAGGGAAGCATAGTAGGTGGGGCCAATCACTTGTAAGGTTAGCACTGCCCCCACCAATATCAGGGAAGGCAGAGTCCCTGTCCACTGTCCATGAACTCAAACCCTGTTGGGGACTTATGGTAGTGCAGGTGGGAATTTCCAATCCTATCAGAGCATGATGACACCAGATATAATACACTCTGACTTCTGCTCTTGCTTTGTACCCATCCATCAAGCACTCTTCTGATGATCGTTTGCCTTTTCAAATAATTTTGCCTAAAGGGAAACACTGTACTACTTTAGCAGACATGAACCCACTTGACAATGACTCATTTTGGTACAAATTAATAAAACTGGCATTCTGCCTGTTGATGAGGATCTTTTCCTACAAAAACATCCGGGCTTGGTAGGTTGGGAGATTGGTATAGGTTTAGCTGCTGGACTGTTGGGAAATCCATTCAGGTAAATGCCACTCCATGGGGATTGGGCCTTGTAGGTGAACATGTTAATCCTTAGGAATACCTGCAGCCCCAGATTTGACAAACATGGGGGTGGTATAACCAGTCTTCCTTTCCTTTCTCACTATTTAGATTCTAGCAAACATTGGCCAGATTTACTCTGTGCAGGTATCTGCTGTGGTCAGCACACAGCACCTAGAACTACATTGATTGTTCCTGCTGTGAAAGCTAGTGAGTGACAGGCACCTTCAGAATTTGGGAGAACAAAGATAATCCAATATCACAATTCCCAATGACCTCTGGGCACAAAGCAATTCATGGAAACCCCAATGTCAAATAAGACCTAAGTTGAGTTTAAGTGTCTTCCATGAGCCTTCTGCCATTTGACTTCTTTTTTCGGGGAGGGGGAGTTGAAACAGGGAACTTCTATGTAGCCCTGGCTGTCCTGAAAAATCACTCTATAGATCAGGCCGGCCTTGAATTCAGAGGTCCACCTGCCTCTGCCTCCCAAGTGCTGGCATTACAGACATGCACTACCACAGCCTGGCACCACTTGACTTCCTAACACAGACACTTACAGAAGAGATATGTGCAGAATGGAAATGACCACAAGGTTGCAGGTGTCAGCCTAACCATAAAACCTGCAACCACTAAGCACAGGGCCCTTCCCTTTCTTCATTCATTTTTCACCAGTGAAGGGTGTGTGTGTGTGTGAGTGTGTGTGTGTCTGCGCGCGTGTGCGCACAGGCATGCGTGCGTGTAGAAGTTCTAACATGCTAATTTTGGCCTTTCCCTTCTTACAGACTGAATATTCCTATTGTGAAACTCCACCCTCTTAGATGATCTCTTGATGAAGGGTCATGATGGGATTAGCATGCTTTATAAAAAGAGACACCAGAGATCTCCTTGTGTCCAGCATGAGAGAACACAGAAGAACCAGAAAGAAAGTCCTCATAGGGAATTGATCAGCAAAATCCTGATCTTGATCTTGTAGTCTCTGGAATGGTATAAAATAAATGCTTGTCATTACAGGCATTAGGTATATTCAAATGTTTTGCTATGGCTGGCAAAGCTAAGATGCCTACCTTTTCCCTGTGTGCCTCCCCATGGTGCTTCCAGAGGCTGGCTTTGTATGATCTTGCTCTGTGTATCTGTCCTGATGCCTACCCTCTCCTTGGTGCAGGGACTCTCAACTCTGCAGCTCAACCCTGTGAACCTGTCACGATGACCCCTGCAGAGCGATGCTTCCAGAAAATTTCAGATCCTATTGGCTCTAGGAGCTTCAGGCAGACCTAGATGTTACCCTTGGGGTGGCTCTGGGCTTCATCACAAAATGGGAAAGCAAAGGAAAGCAAAGCATCTTCTGTTATTTACTACGCTTCCTTGCATCTATGTGGTCATGAACATTCGACATACAGTGCTGAAGAAATGCAGAAATCAACGAGCAGACTTGGGGTAATAAACCAAGCTAAGAGGAACATTCTTTCTGTACAAAAATCTTGGCTAGAACTTGATTTAATGGCAAAGGAGACAAATACATGAAATTAGGCCTTCCCAAGAAAACCAAGGTACTGTTACAGGAAGTGTGCAAATAGACTTCTACAGAATTTTATTTTTGACCAAGTTATTTTTTTCTTCACTTATCAAAACAAACATACAACTCTTTGCTAGTCCTTACTGCCAATGGTCCCTTCATTCTGGGCTAGTACTGATGTCACAACAGCAACAGATGAATGTCAGGGAGTAGATCCACTAGAAAGAAGACAGACCTGAGTCGTGCAGGGACCACAGCTCAACGCAGCCCCCCCCCCGGGCTTTACATGAACAGACAATGTTGTGACTTACACCCATGCCATTGCTTTCTGAGATAACATCATTAGGTAGCAGCAAAAAGCAGCCAGTAACTGGGAGACAAGGGTCTCCAAACTCAGGGCAAAAACAATGTAAATGAAATTACAACGTAGATCATTATGAACCCTCCAACAGGCGGGCAGGAGGGGAACTGCCTGAGCTCCTGTAATAGCGTGTTTTCTGTTGTGCTGACTGCAGAGGAAGCTGCTCCACCCTTTACTTTCTATAATACTGGGCCTGGGGTTGGTTCTTTTCACTTTAAATCCCTGCACTGTTGATTGGAAAGCAGTGTCTCCCAGTGCTTTTCAACCTCCTTCCTGTAGGTGGCGCCTCTATTCCAGTCACCAAGAGTTCACTTTGTAAATAGCTGGGTCTCAGACAAGACATTGCCTTTTCTGAGAGCTTCTTTTGGTGTGTTTTTAGCCAAAATCTGATCCAGGAATTGCAAGGCCAGAAACTTTATTAGTCCAGGATTTGTAGAAAGACGTGGGACTGAGGGTCCTTTCATGATGAAACTTTATCTGAAAGTTTGTGGGAAAGATTTTGATTTTATCACGAAATACACAAGCAATATCCACAAAAATATTATTTTACAATAGGAAAGGTGGATAGAAACTTCCATTATGACTGGTAAAAATGTCAAACACAACAGAAATCTACACGACACACAAGTGTCCTTATGAATATCCCAGTATCCACTTGGGGGTGGTGGTACATGTTTCTGGTAGGGTTTTGTTTATGTGTGAATACTGAGATATTAGTGTGAGGTTAGTTAGTTATTCTGGGTGGCATACAGTGTTACTTACAAGCTCTCCATCTGGTTCTCTAAATGGTAAGTTTTAAGTGACAATTCGCAATTCTTGTGGGAGGTGGGGGTAGGAATATCTGTAAATCCAGTTTTACTCAGTCTTGTCAGAAACAAGTTTGGCCCATCCATCATCAATCACCAAAGGAAATTTTGACTGCTAAAGCTAAACATTTCTGTTGCATTTATTTATTTATTTATTTATTTATTTATTTATTGGAAATGGGGTGTCACTGTGTAGTTCTGACTGACCTGGAACTAGCTATGTAGATTAAACTGGCCTGGAACTCACAGAGATCTACCTGCCCTGCGATTAAAGGCGTGCACCACTGTGCTCTTGGAATTCTGAAGCACTTCTTGGTGTGTGTGTGTGAGAGAGAGAGAGAGAGAGAGAGAGAGAGAGAGAGAGAGAGAGAGAAGAAAAAGAAGAAGAAGAAAGAAAGAAAGAAAGAAAGGGACAAAGGGAGGGGAGGGAGAGAAACTGGTGTGTGTGTGTGTGTGTGTGTGTGTGTGTGTGTGTGTGTGTGTGTGTGTTTTCACCCTCTGTTGTCCTTCTTCCTCAAGATATCATCCACCTTGTATTTTGAGGAAGCCTCTCACATTTATATAGAATTTACCGATTCATTTAGGCTAGCTGGACAGAGAGCCCAAGAATCTAAGCCCCTGTCTCCACCTGCCCAGGGCCGAGATTACAAGCACACAGCACCCCGCCTGGCTTTCCTGGGACTCAAACCCAGGTGCTCAGGTCCATATGCTTTCACAATAAGCACTTTACTGGCAGTCAGCTTACCAGCCTGGACAGGCTGTTCTTCAAATTTCTGCTCTCTAATCATGACAACCTCCTTTAGCTATGTAATGCTAGTTTTGGGCAGAGGGGAGACTCTAAAAATACTAAATAAAGGCTCAATGGAAATATATTTTCCATTCACAAAAACGTATAAGTTTACAGTCCCAGAAGTTTATGAGTCCCAGAAGTGACTCATAGTGTTCTGCCTCATGGCTGAATGTATCATCTCCAACAGGAAGATGTGCCTATGTGTGTGTGTGTGTGTGTGTGTGTGTGTGTGTGTGTGTGTGTGTGTGTGTAAAGCATTGTTAGTCTACCTCAACCCAGCTATGATACTCTTCTGAAAAAATATAGCTTGGAATGGGACTAGAGCTACTACTCAGTGGTTAAGAGCACTTGTTGCTCTTACAAGGGACCTAAGTTCAGTTCCCAGCACCCACACAGTGGCTTACAACCAGCTGTAACCCCAGTTCCAGGGGGTTACAGCTGGTAACCTCAGTGCCACCTTCTGACCCCAGTGAATACTGGGTGTGCACATGGTACACATACATACATATAGGCAAAACCCTCACACATATAAATAAATCTAAAAAAAAACTTATCCCCCACACCCCTTGGGTAATAAGCATGAAAACTAGAGGAGATCCTTGGTGATAAAGAAAAAGGCACAAAATGTTTTTTACAGGAGGTGTTGATGAGCTGGGCCTGGTATGTACTGCTTCCATTCACATGCCACAGTCCCAATCACAGAATAGAATCTAGCTGCAGAATTAAGTAGGAAGCATAACTGAGCTCTGTGCTCAGGTTAAGGAGAAAATGGATTTACTTGTAACATTTCCTAATACACTAACCTCAGAATTATCAGAAATGAAGTCAGTAAAGCAATGCCTACTTCATTTAGCACACAAGTATTCCTTTCTGCTGTTGTTAAAAGAGAGAACTATGGCATTGTGACTTACAGGGAGATTAATGTTGATTTTTCAGGAAACGGATCCATATATGTCCAGTAGTGGCTTGTGCAAAATAAAAGATCTGTGATAGGTTTTCTCCCAAACAGGGAGTCTGTAAGTGGTCTCTTTCATTGCTCAGCAGCCAAGGATGCACTCGAATGGGATGCTCAGTCCAGCAATTGGGACTTCTGCTTCTCTATTGTCATCAGAGTGAACATCGGCATTCCACCCCACTCTCTGATGAGACTAGAGCCACGAGATACAAACAGCCCGGAGCTAACTAAAGCTACTGGTGGTTTCAGAAAGCACAAAAAGATAAAACTGTCCTTACAGGAGGGATGGAGCCAACCAGCTGGGTTTCCTCCTCCCTCAATATCAGAGTCCAGGCTCCTCAACATACATGAACATAGCAAGGGGCAGGGGGTGAGTTTAAAAGAATAATTTTGTGATATATGTAAATTTAGCAGAATGAAATCCTATATTCATCCCCAGCAGCAAAATAAATAAATAAATAAATAAATAAATAAATAAATAAATAAATAAACAAAACCAGAATGGAATGATGAATGACTGTGGCTACTATCCTGTGGATGAGTATTTTCCATGATTGCCTCTATGGATTTCTCCCCCCCCCCAAAAAAAAAACAATAGCAACTACATGCCACTAAGGAATATTGGTCAATGAAAAATGATGTCATCTGTCCACTCACCTGTCAGCAAATTCCCTTTCTAGGCAATGCCAGGCACATGCTCAGAAAAACCTAGGACCAGCCACTATATGCAACCTCTATGCCACTGTCCTATATCACTGCAGAAAATGTAAGTGATGCCATCACCTCTCCCCGAAATCTAAGATGAGGACAATGTCATTATCCTGGGTGTCTAGTCCATTTGCACTGAACAAATCAAATGACAGAGTAGAATCACAAATGAGTTTGTGTCTTGTTATGGAATATTAGTTGATGTGTTACATTCATTATGCTGTGGAATATGTGTTTAATAATGCAAAAGTGTTTTGCATTCTTTTACGTTGCATTTGTTTAACACTGTGAAGCTGTGTTCCTTTGCCTGTCTAAAACACATGATTGGTCTAATAAAGATCTGAACAGCCAATAACTAGGCTGGAGAGAGAAAAGAAGGAAAGGGAGATATCAGGGGCCAGCCACCTAGCCACACAGAGTAAAGGAAAGAAAGATATATAGAATAAAGAAAGGTAAAGAGCCAGAGGCAAAAGGTAAATGGGATAATTTGAATTAAGAAAAGCTGGCTAGAAACAAGCCAAGCTATGGCCAGGCATTCATAAGTAAGAATAAGTATCCATGTATTTATTTGGGAGCTGAGTGGTGGGCAAAGGGTAAAAAAAAAAAAATCCAGTGTCTTAAATGGAAAAAAAAGGGCAATTGGCAACCCAAACATAGCCAAGGAACTGCCTGCTCATTCCAATGATTTGTGAGCCTTTATACTAAGCATCTACCCTTAAAGGATTTGTTTGCAAGACACATGAACTCTTGTCCTGAATTTATCATACTGCTTAACTTCAGCTTTAGAACAACAGTACTATGAGGTCTCCCCTGCTCTCCTTAATGTAACACAGTTTCCACTATTGCTGGCAGAGGAAGTGATGAATAAAGGAATAAAGAGACCCGAATAAAAAGAAGGCAGGAGGGAGAAAGGAGAGCATTCTGTGGTGTCACCTTAAGTGTCCTCAGTGCTGGTTGGGACTGTCAACAGAAGACATTGAAATCTGATAAGGAGCTACCTTGCCCTAGGTCATATATAGAAGGAAGAAACAACATCCTACAGGCAGGAGGTCGCCTAGGCCCCGCCTAATGACCCAAGGCCTTGATTAAGAACCCAGAGATTTGGGGATTGAAAACTCACCTTCTTTGCTAAAGAGCTACTGGCCTTAAATAATTTACACTTCTGGGGAGGACTTTCTCCTGTAAAATGAGACGGGCTTCACTTCTTGTTTATCTCCCAGGGAAGGGGTAGAGAACCTTGAAATGCATTCTCTTATGTGTCCCAAGTTTTAGTAAACCAAATAGTAACAGTATCTGCTTTTAAGTCTGGGAGATCTCAGAAAAATAATCAATACTGGAGACCGGAGAGACAGCTCAGTCATAACACGCCTGTCATGCAAGCATGAGGACCTGGATTAGCTCCCAGAAATCATATTTTTAAAAGGCCACGTGTGATTGCATATGCTTGTAATCTCAGTCCTAGCAAGGTGGAGACCGGGGGATCCTGTTGGCTAGTCAACCTACTTCCAGCCAAGTGAGAGACCATGTACCAAACACAGGTGGGTAAGGTCCTGAGGAACAACACCCAAGGGTGACCTATGGCTTCTATGTGCATGTGGACACACACACATGCACCTACTCATGAAAATTCGTACACACACACACACCCATACCCACACCCCCCCCCACACACACACACGCAGGAATCCGTAGCACTGCTAGTGCCATAGGGAGGAAACAGAATGGTGTGGGCTCCCTGAGGAAGGCTTGGGGGACTTTCTTTGGCCTTTCTCTGTCCCTGAAGTATGGGGTTTCCTTTCCTGTGAGATGGTTTTTGCCATTTTTAAGTTGGCAGATTCAATGCTTTAGTCTAGAAGCCTCAATTTTGAACACTTTTTATCCCCCCACCCCTACTCCAAGATTTAGAAACCAAATCAGTGCCTTCAAATTCCTATTTTCATTTCCTTCTCTGGACTCTACTTCATTGCAATCTTTTCTATTTTTTTTTTTCAACAAAGCAAGGGTTTGGGTAGCTGGTCCCTTCTGGCTCCCTCTACCAAGCAGAAAACAAAAATCTTCCAACATTGCCTCAGCACTCCCCACATTTTCTCAGCCAAGAATTTTCTCAGCTACAATGTATTCCATCTTCACAAACCCTTTGCATCTTTTTTTTTCCTTTTCAACTTTCCATTTATATAATTGCGGAGGCTCCAGGCTCTATGTGGGCTTTCCCAGAGCCTCCACAATCAGGTTCTCACCCGCCTTCAGAAGGTGACTCACCCTGGGGGGTGGGGGGAGGTCTCACAACAAAAAGGGATGTCTGTGGCCTAGACCAAGGCTGCCACCTTCTCCCAACAGATGCACGCCCTCCCCTGCCACTGTTCAAGCCTGGAGCAGCTGAGCTCTGGCTGCACTGAGAAGCTGTTAAAAGCTCCCACCTCCTCCTCACACTGCTCCAGGCTCGTTCCTAGGTCAGCAAGCCTCCAGCAGCAGCTCAGCAGTCTCTTCAACCCCCAGTGCTCAGGTCCTCTGCTGTTCCTTCTGGCTGTCAGAGCTTCTGTTCGAGAATTTAAGTCCAGGCTCTGGGAAGCTATAAGTCTCCTCCCCACATAGCATACTGATTCAGGTACTAGTAGCAAAGTAGCAATAAAATTCAACTCTGCTCTGTAATAAAATAGCCTCTGTCCCCCCCTCTCTCTCTCTCTCTCTCTCTCTCTGTGTGTGTGTGTGTGTGTGTGTGTGTGTATGCATACTCATGCTTGAACTCATATACTCACTCACGTGTGCTCGTTCATGTGGAGGCCAAGAGGACAACCTCAACTGTCATTCCTCAGTCTCTACTCGCTTTGGCAATTCAGACTCTCTCTCATTATACCAGCTCCAAGGAGTCACCTATTTCCACATCTGCCTGCCTGAGCTAGAATTACAGCTGTGCACCATTATAACTGACTTTTGTTTTTAATTTGATTTCTGGGTGTGGAGCTCTGCGTTTTACAGAGAAAGCCATGTCCTCATGTCGTTTCGTTATTGCCTGGCTCACAGCAGACCATCAATATTTGCTGATGCGATACACCCAGGTATTCAATTTAACACCATGTACTTCCATTTCTACTTTGGATTCATGTGACAGGTGAGTAAGGCAAGACTGGTACCGATCGATCCATAGAAGCTGACATCAATGCCTCCACTCAGAAGATAAAGAAAGGGACCTTAGGTGGTAAAATTCTTCACCCTGCCTAGGCTGTCAGACAATTGTGACAAAACTGCAAAGAATGTTCAAAATTAATCATGGAACTGGGCTTGTAACCAACTCACCATGTTTACAAATGGTTATAAAGGAAATGTCCCAGATTTGTTAAGTTATTCACTGCCCATGTACTTTTGTTTGTGACACTGCAGGAGTGGATAGGGCAGGCTATAAGAAAGGCCCTGTCTACAGTAGGCCTCCCCTACTGAAAGGATAATGTGATGGGTGGTGTCCCCTATGGTCTTGCTGTGAGCAATCAGTTAGTTCCAAGACTTGAGACTGAGGATGAACACAATGGAAAGAGTTCATGTGACCCATGGCCATTGACCTACATCTCCAAACAAACTGAATAAATCTCTCTTTCAGTTGGCATTGGACATTGGACATTAAATGGACATTAATCTGGACATTAAATGCAAATCAATTTTACAACATGAGCATCAAAACAAACAAACAAACAAAAGACTGTCTTTGTATGTAAAATAAGATACCTGTACATAATGTAACACTCTTTCTTCAAACAGTATGGTCTGAGTGAATAGCATCCCCCAAAATCTTGTGTACTCCAGGCTCAGTCCCTAGCTGGCAGTGTGCTTTGAGAGGTATTAGAAACTTCAGGAACAACTTGAGGTTGTTGTGTCAAGTATTTTGGCATACCAACAAGAACACATCAGTTCTACTTAAGAAATTTAAAGAAGAATGAGAAGACACAGGAGAAAATAAATGGTGGTGGGGGCAGAGATCCTAACTTGGCATTTTGCTGTGAGACCTATGAATGTCAATATAACATACAGTCATGGACATAAAAAGCAAGATGTCAATGCATCAAGCAAGGCATCCATATTTAACACCCAGTCATATTCCCAGTGAGGGAGACCATAACTTCCTGTAAGGCTGGTCTCCAAGTAATCACAGTCACCCCTAATTGGAAGGAACTAAACAGCACGCATCTTCACAAGGCTGGAGTGGAACTTGTGCTATCTTGGAAGTAAATATCTCTAAAACAATCCTAGGAAACCAATGCTCTTAGAGAGAAACAGGATAGGCCAATAATTTAAAAGCACGGGCAAAGAGAGATCAACTCCTTTCTCAAAGTTATCTAAAAATTAAAGACATTAGTAATGAAATGTATATTACAGAGTTGAATCAACAACAAAAGCCAAGTGTATTCATGCAAACATCCAACAGGATCAGAAATTGGGTAAAAGCAAGAAACTGCTTATGTGAGCTTATTTGTAGCCTTCCCTGTGGTTTTCTGATCATCGGACTGTATTAAATAGCTTTGTTCAACTTTTTAATCTCTCTGCCCACCACCACCATCCAAAGTCTATTATCTTTCACAAGCAGAGTAAATAACCACATTTAGATTTCACCAGGACCCTAGAAGCATAGAGCAATATGCTGTCAGCACCTGCCACTGTCACAGGCGGCAGTGTCTAAGTTGCATTGGTATAACACTGCTGGATACACCATAAAGGCCAAGGTTGACATGATGATGGTACTTGTGAAACAATGATATACTATGTTGCAGGAATGTGTGTTCTGACTCTCCTAAGGAGTAATGTCGAGTAATGTGGAGCTACACCGGGCTGAGGTAAGGGAAGAGAAAATCCATTTACTGACTGTCTCACCTGCCTTAGAGGCTGTTGTAAGTATATGCAAATTGTTAGGAATCCCCCCTCAGAAATAAAACCCGGCATGGGGAGAAAGTTCAGTCAGTGAAGAGTTTACTGCACAAACATGAAGCCTTGGTTTTGATGCCTGAATTCAAGTGTGTGTGTGTGTGTGTGTGTGTGTGTGTGTGTGTGTCACAGGGGGCATGGTAGTATAAATTTGTAATCGCAGAGTTAGACAGGTAGATAAGGGCTGATCTCTGGGGCTCACTGGACAGCCAGACTGGATCAATCAGCAAGCTCAAGGGCCAGTGAGAAACTCTGTCTCAAGGCTGTCTTCGGACTACTACACACATGGATGGGTACCTACGGCAATGCCCACATGTACACATGCACACTACACACACACACACACACACACACACACACACACACACACACACACACACACTAATTGGAAGGGAAACTGTCCATGGCTAACATTACAGCTATGGAAGAAGGCTGGACAAACATGCACCTAAGGCATGTCTCATTTCTCTGTGTCACATCCCTTCTGTCATCACCACGATCAAAAATGTCAACCCATGAGAGGTTAGAGACAGGAAACTGCTGCTGAATAAATTTCAGTGACCTTTGACCTCCATATTCTACAGTGTCTGCTAAGCCATCTCTTCCTCTGCATTCCATGTCTGTAATCTGAAAGCCTGCCGCAGGTGCTTCTATCCTTCCTCCACAGGTTCAGCCACCTGCCCCAACACCGGTGCTTTATTTGACTCTCCATCTTTCTTGTTCTTAGTTCACACATTAAATTCATGTTGGAAAGAGGCTATAGGATGCCAACTTAGATTTGTAAGCTGCAACTCAAAATAAAAACCACATAGCTTAAATGTACTCCTCCAACCGAATCAGATTAAAAAAAAAAAAAGCTTCTCTTAATATTAAAACAAAACACATTATTACAATGCTGTTTTCTGATATACTAAAGTTATAGCAAAAGCTTAATTAGCCCAGCCTCCACTAATTGGTACTCTGGATAATAGCAATTATTATTTTTTTCTTAATTCTATTTTTAAGAGAAAGAAGCAATTGACACTTAAAGTACATCAACTTCTGACTGAACAAAGCAAATACCAGGCTATGTACTGAAATTGGGGTATGTCCCACCCACTCTAACTCCTCTCCTCCAGCTGGAAAACTCTCATTTGCCTGTCAAGTTGATTTCATCTTTGGGATGGGTAATGTCTTCCTGAATTGCACAGTTACTTCACTTACCACTCAAATCCCAGATAATTTATATGTCTCTCTGTATTCTAGCCTTTATTACTTGGCTAGTGTTGGCTGGTGGATATTTCCCAAAGGCCCAAGTCTTTAAGGATGGTACTGTGGCAAGACAGAGGACTATCTAGTGGTGGAACCTAGTCTATCACTGGGGTATGTCTCTGATGGAGATTTCGTGACCCTGTCTTCTAGCCTCTCTGGTTTCCTGGTTATGGGAGAAGTGTTTGTTCTGCCATAAACCCATAAGCAATGGGTTCAACTAGTTAAAGACTGTAGTATCTAGTACTATCAGCCAGAACACCACTCTTTTTCATGATTGTCGCAGGTGTTTTGTTATATGATGAAAACCTGGCTAACACACACCCTAAATGCTACCATGTACCTTTAGGACCACCGTCAAGACATCAGTCATCTTGAATTCCAAAATAACAATCCAGGGAGGATTGCTTTTATACTAAACAATAAATAAGTGAATTGATGGAAACGTGATCTTTTGTATTCTATAACCATATCTACACTATTGTAGCACAATTTATAATTTCAGGACAATACGATGACACCCTTAAAGTTGATATGGAAGAAACTATTTCCATATGACTAAGAACTCAGGCAATATGGATGCTACAGGACATTGATGCATCTCAAAAGGATATCAGCTACTGCTGAAATCATGAAGCCAGGAGTTTCCAATTAGCATGACTTTTAGTTAATCTGGATGCACAGTTACTAAGCATGCCTGTTCCCTAGGCATTCTCGCTAAACAACACATTGTCCATTCCTGGAGTTACAAACCACATGTTCCAGTTTGATAAGACTGAAGCATGTCTCAGGCTGGGGATCTGGCTCGATGACAGAATACTTGCCTAGTATGTGGAAGTCATGCCTGAATTCAATCCCCAGCACTGGGGAAAAATCTATTCCCTTTGAAAGAATGCTAGAGAACTAACTTCAGCTTAAGTCCTTGTTGAACACACTTTGTTTCATTTACCTTAAAAGTAACTGTCTTCATGATTAAGGCTAGTCATGCTATTAACCAAAGGCCAGGCTAGTTTTCTTAGTTTTATGTCAACTTGACCCGAGTTAGAGTCATTTAGGAAGAAGGAACAACAATTGAGAAAATTATCCCTACAATATTGGCCTATGGACAAACCTATGGTACATATTCTTGATTGACAATTTGATGGGGGAAGTCCTTCTGTGTATATGTTTGTCTTATTGGTTGATAAATAAAGCACTGTTGGCCAATAGGGAAGCAAGGTAGGTGGGGCTAGAAGTCAAGGAGGATTCTGGGAAATGTAGTAAGGAGGAGAGTCACTATGTGATCCCAGGAAGATAGGATGCTAAGGCCGACGTCCTTGGTAAGGTAAGTCTTCATAAAAATATATAGATTAGTAGTTATGGTTGATAATTAAGACTAAACTAGCAAATAAGAAATCTTAGTCATTGGCAGCAGCATAGTAACTAATATAAGACTCTGTGTGTTATTTGGGGGCCCTAACGTGGTGGTGGAACTCAGGTAGCTGGCGGAAAGAGTTATCGTTACAACAATTGATGTAGGAGGGCCCAGCACACTTTGGGCAGTGCCCGGGGCTGGTGGTTCTGGGTGCTATTAAAAGCAGGCTGAGCAAGCCACAAGGAACAAGCCAGTAGGCAGCACCCGTCCATGGCCTCTGCATCAACTCCTCCCTCCAGATTCCTGCCTTGAGTTCTTACATCTCTCAGTGATGGAGTGCTATCTGAGAGTTGTAAGTTGAAAGAAACCTTTTCCTCCCTAGGCTACTTTTGAGCATGGTGTTTTATTACAGCAAACCTGACCCCATGCTTGTTACTTTTTGCCTTCTTGTTGGCAGACAGCTGGACCCATGTGCAGAGCAGGGAAGGCGGCCTGCAGGAGGCTAGGCATGGAGCCAGGCCCCAGATGGACTGCAATGGTGGGAAAAGATTTCATGTTCATCCCTTATACTTGTTTTATCACAGAAACCCTAAGACATCCAGCTTTGCTTCATTTTCTTCAACCCTCTTTAATCTTAGCCCAGCTGCTCCCAAGCCCATACACTATAGTGTCTGTACCTTTCGTACCTGTGAACCTGGCGTCACCATAATACAACTTACCTTGAAATGAGGCTTTAAAGGTAAAGTGAGATACCACATAAGGTTTACCCCGGGTCTGCTGCCACTTCCCACATAAGCTGTCACCACAGGCAGAGTGCTGGCATGTTTGCAGTGCTTGTTTAAGCCTTACTCACGGAGTGTCTTCCCTGTCTAAGTCACAGATGGAACTCGTCTTCAGACAGCTCCTGTGAATGGGCTGAGACAGATAGCTCAAGGCCATCCAGTGGTAGGGAACTTGCTAAGCATGCTAGAAGCCCAGAACCATTTAATAATTTAAACAGATGAAAAGAAAGAGACAGACACTCTATTACTCTGTGTACCTGAAAGCTCAACATTTTCAAGTAGAGGCACATTTCATATGGGTTCAGTGTCAATGTGGGGATGATTTGACAGAAATACCCCTGACAATCCCATCTCCACCATGCTGACTGTAGCTGTTAATGTCACTTTCCTAGCAGGGACTGAATGCCAGGGTAGGTTCCTGTTGCTGAACAACACATTGCCATCTCATGGAATAGAATGCTGATTTGGGGAAATGGCTGCCCAGTCAGAGAACTCATTTCCAGTTTGTTCTCGTCCCAGTATGCCTTTGAAAGGGACTGTACCAATGACTTCCTGCCATAGGATAGGAGATGAATGAAGTGCCCTGTTGCAAGGCCTTTTAGCATGCTTCTCTGAGCCCATGTTTGCTAACCTTTGCCTTCTGCTTGGCAGACAGTGGGACCCATGCACGGAGTAGGGAAGGCTGCCTGCAGGAGGCTAGCAGGGAGCCAGGCCCCAGATGGACTGCAACGGAGGGAAATACATTTCATATCCAACCCCTTATATTTGACTTTCATCCACCCTGGAGAAAAGAGTTCCATTCCTTTCTAGTGAGGTATGCTTGGAGAAAGATAAAGCTGCCTCAATTTATAATACACACATAAAGCAAACTTCAGGAGCTCATGACAAGGTCAGTGTCAGGAGGATCTGGAGGAAACATTTTGAAATGGAAAGCACAGAGCAGTTATCATAGACTGTCACTCAAGAGGCCACACAGAACTGAACTGAAACCAAGGAAGCAATTCAGCTGGTCAGGGAAATCTGGGAAAGGCCTGGAGGACCGCACTCCTGGGCCTCCTCATCTTCTGAAGCTTGTATAAGTGTACTAAAAGGGATCCATAACAGTTAATCATATTTAAATTCTTAGCAAAAAATTGTGTGTAGGTTTTGTTTTGGTAGGTTGTTTATAAGTCTTCCTTTTAGCTACTAAGCCAGCCAAAGTGGAAATTGTTGGCCACAAAATAATATATGGCCAATTTTACAAATAGAGATACCTACATTTAATAGCATTAAATTTCAAATTAAGTCAATGGGGGAGAAGCTCTACTATAAATTTGTGGATAAAGATACTTAGGAAGAAATTAAATTCCATGTATTGGCACCCTCTCTGGATGTGGGTTTCATGTTCATAAATTCCCCTTCTGGCTGAAATGTCCATGTGCCTCCCAGATCACCACACTGGGCAGTTGTGGTCATTCTTCCATGTGAGCAGAGGAGAGAAAATCTGAGTCACATGACAGACACATTCCCAGCTGAGGGTCTGCTGTGACTTGCAGTTTCAAGCCTGGGTACCCTAAGCAAATGTCCTTCTGGAAGTTGGTTTCTTGTTAACCTCTCCACACATCTGGGCTTTTTGTTGCTTTCCAAGTGCCCAAACCCAATCCCAAGGCTCTGTCTCCTGTTTCCAAGATCAGGAAGGCTGAGATGCACTTTCTACAGAAAACTGTGGATGCTCCATAGCCTTTTCACATCTGAGTTGTTGGCCATGAGGTCAATGTTAATGAATCAACAACATATACTAAATGAGGTATCTTTAAATAGACACACATATGAAAATTATTATGTAGCAACACACAAAGTTGCAAAAAAAATCTATGTCTACAGGTTTGAGGGACCTAATGCTGAATTCACTCTGGAGCAATGGTTTGGCTTTCATAAATTCATTGAATAATGTGGATTTATATATCTACAATTTCAGTGGGTGATCTTGTATTAAAATTAAAAACTAAATTGATGAGCAACTATCATGTATCAAGCATAATGTTAAAGCTGTACAAACACTGCATTTCTGGGATTTAAACTGTCAAAAATCCCTATCATGTTTGGTAATAGAACGGTATTCCCTATTTTTAGAAAACTTGGACCAGGAAGTATTATTCCTTCAGAAAACAACAGCCATCCCAAGACCACACAAGCTTTTGGGTCAAACAAACAGCTCTTTGAACTGTAAACTGAATGGACTTTGGGGGACTTCACAGCCCACTGCAAGATACTATAGGAACCGTTTTGTGCACAAGGCTACCTTCCTACCTTTTACAACCACACTGTGGTATGGAAACAGCTGTGTTCTCTGAGCCTGTGCTGACCTGAGCTGTGCTGGACCCAATTCCAGAGCAGAGGAATATGCAGCAAAGACATCTGTCCCCAGGGTATTGAATCTGTCCCTGACTTTATAAACATTTCCATTTGCAAAACAACCAAGTTCAACACAGCTTCCCACTCTTATCCCCACTCCCATTTTTCATTTAGCAACCGCTTAACAAACCAGGAGGTAAAAAACTTATGGAATATCTTTTGCTCTTTAGGGAATTCCTGGACAGATTCTAGACTGACTGTGGATCTGTGCTTGAACATAGGAAAGGTGGAACCCATTTCAACGCTCTCAAACTTGAAGTTGAGGGAGCACGAACAATTGTCACGAGAAGGAAGTTCTACACCTGGCCCAGCATTACAAGATGCCATCAAAACAGACACACATGAAAATGACTGTGTAAGCTGGGTGTGGTGGCACATGCCTGAAAGCCTATCACTCTGGAGGCAGGGGCAGAAGTTTCAGGAGTTCAAGGTCATCCTTGACTACACTGTGAGCTTGAGGTCTCTGTCTCAAAATGCAACACCAGTCATGTAAAAGTAAAAAATTACTTTCAGGCTAGCATGTATAAATGAATGGAACATAAAGGAATTTTGTCTCAGAATTTAGACCTCATCCCTAATGTATTTTACATGCATATGCAAATGTCTCAAAATCAAGAAGAATTTTAAGTCGGAAACACTCCCAGTCCCTAGTATTTTGAGTAAGGTATACTCAGCTTTTATGTAACCCAAATTGGATTGTAGAGTGTTTTTCCTAAATTCTAGGTGAGGTTTTTATTTATTTATTTATTTTGTATAATGAATACGCCTTCCTTTGGCTTATATATTATACAACCTCTAAGTTGGGATCTAAAAAAAAAAATAAGCTATATATAAAGTGTATTTGTGTGGAGTGAATGTGGATAAAGGTCAAGAAGCTAGAAAAGGGCCCATGGGAGGGGACAAAAAGGCTTTAAAGGATGAAGTAATAGGGACACATGCTACAAGAAGGTGGGAGGAGGAATCCTAGGGGTGTAAGGTAAGAGCAGGGGTGGGGGCAGGGAGATGGGGAGAGGAGCAAATATGAGGGATCAATCAAAACTTAGTATATATGAAAATTCCACAAGAAAAACTGTTACTTGCATGCTAATCCAAGAGTCATATGATAAGTGAATAAACGTTATACTGAATTTAGTATCATGTGTTCCTTTCTAAGCTCGGTAAAAAATTAACACAAATCTAATAGCAAATAAACAGCTTAGTCGTGAACATTCTCATCCACCTGAAAAGCTCCAGGCTGCTAACTGGAACCATACACAATTATATGAAGTGGACATGTACTCATAAGCTGTGTTCTCTGAAAGCATGACCTATGAAAGCAAAAATCTATTAGAACTATCCAGGTTGGGGTGGGGATAGGGTGGATATTTCACGCCTGAAATCCCAGCACTGAGGAAGCTGAGGCAGGAGAATTACAAGCTTGAGGATACATTGGGAGATCTTGTGTCTTAGGGAAAAAAAAAGAAATGTAACTACTTGTCTGTGGAATAGAAAATTCTCATGTTTCCAAATATAATGAAAAAGCACATCAAAAATTACAAGTAGCACTCAGTCAGTAAATGACAGCTTCCAGAGAATGACATTTTCTTCCATTAAGACAATTACCGCTAAACAGGAATATGAATACATAACTCAAGTAGATGAATATTTCTCAAGGCACACAGGCTACTGACAGCAGTTCCCAAGTTTTATCACTCCAGGATGAATATTGAATAATCTCAGAAACCCGAGCGTCACATGATTCTTTAATAAGGTATTTTCCCACAGACAGGGCAGTCCTTCATTCTTTAATTGACTACGTGGACACATGGGTTCTATCACGGACCCAGTGAAGTTTGGAACCAGGCATGACTTCAGTTAGGAGTAATCCAATTTTGTGGTTGTAAGTGACAAAAGAGAATTAGTATTAAAGGCCCTCTGTGGTCAGTAAGTATCTTCACACAACAGCAAGCTTTAACTAAAGCACTATGTTCTGTAATCTAACATAAGATATTGACTATATTAGTTACTTTTTATCGCTGGGATCAAATAAACTGGTAGAATTTAAGGGGTGTCTTAGTTTGTTTTCTATTATTGTAATAAACACTACCATCAAAAGCAACATAAAGAAGAAGGGGGTTTATTTCACATTACAATCCCCAGGTTCATCACTGAGAGAAGTCAGGGCAGGAATTCAAGCAGGGTAGGAACCTGGAGGCAAGAACTGAAGCAGAGACCGGGGAGGAACACTGCTAATTGGCTTGCTCCTCATGCTAGCTCGGCCTGCTTTCTTTTAAGGTAATTTTGTTATATAAGTATGAGTGTTTTACCACATGTATGCCTTGTGCCTGGGACAGTCTGAAAAGGGCATCAAATACACTGGAACTGAAGTTATGCATGTGTGAACCCCCCTATGCAGGTGCTGAGAATCAAGCCTGGGCCCTTTGTAAGAACAAGTGCTCTTGATCACTGAGTCATCTCAGTCTTACCCTATTTTCTTATAGTACCCAGTACCACCTGCCTATGGGTGGCACCTCCCCCAGAGCTCCATTATATTAACTATTATTCTCACATTAACTATTAATCAAGGGAATGCCCCATCAGAATTCGTGTAGGCAAGCTTATGGAGGCATTTTCTCAGTTGAGTTTTCCTCTTCTCAAATGACTCCATTTAAATCAAGTTGACAAAACAAACAAACAAACAAACAAAAACCAAACCAAACCAAACAAAACTGACCTTCTCAGGAGGAAAGATCTCTGTGGGCTCATGGTTTTGGTGGGTTTAGTTTATGGTTGCCCATACACTGGGCAGAACATTATGGCAGCAGAAGGGTATGACAGAGAGAGTTGTTCCCTCCATGACCCACAAGGAAGTAGAAAGTCAATCAGTAAGTGGCCAGGGATAGCATACTCCCAAAGACCTGGCTCCAGTGACAGCCAGGCCCCACCTCCTAAAGTTCCCAGGAAATCCTAAAACAGCATTGCCAACAGGGGATCAAGTATTCAAAACAGAAGCCTGTGGGAAGCATTTCACATTAGATTCATAACGTTACTTGAAGTAATTAACATTGTTGAACATTATCTCCTGGTCATATTTTGTGCCCTTTGGGGCCAATAAAGACATACGGAGAGGCCAAGACTGGGAGGGCTGAAGCTAAAGGAAGTATCCTGAGATGGGAACTATCTAAAGACAGAAGAAACTGAGGAAGGCAAACAGTGGCTCCCAAAGATGTCCAAAGGGCGATATTTCAAAGATCTGAGTATATATGATCACACATATGTGTATATGTGTGTATGCATGTGTGTGTGTGTGTGTGTGTGTGTGTGTGTGTGTGTGTGTGTGTGTACCAATGCACATGCACTCATTTTGAAAGCATGATTTAAACTAAGAATTTTGGCACAGGATTATCCAGTATAACCACAGTCCTGAAGCACCCAGTATGATCATTTAGGGAACCTATCCCATTAGAAACAGAACCTTGGTTAGGGACTGGGGCAAGCATTATGCCTGGACCTGTAGGGAAGAAGGGATTGGCAAAGCTAAGCAAGTTGAAGCCAGGATCCTAATTGCAATGCGGGCACCATTGTCTCAAGGTATATGACTGTAGCTGCTATGTCCCAACAGCTGCACAAGCTGACCTGAAGACTCGAAGATGCACTAAGAGACCTCAACTATAGAGGTGCCCAAGAACTCTCTCAGAGCACATGCCTGAGGCAAGTGGGTCCTTGGCTGAGAGCTCTGGGAAGAGAGGAGCACCCTGTTTTCACCCATGAGGGGATGAGCCCAGGGTACCAGAGGAAGAAGAAAACCAAGTGGTGGGAAGGGGCTCAAAACCAATGACATCACATTTATCCCATTTGGCTTTTAGAGAAGAAGCATTGTTTTCTACACAAGCCAGTTTGGTTCCTGTTGCTATGGAGTCTTGAATAATACAGTCATAAAATTTTCTCTTTTTCAAATGAAACCCCAGCTCCCTGGCATCTTAGAGAAAGGAAATGTGAGGGGGATGAAGGCAGAAAAAAGGTCAAGTGCAGAATACACCGGCTGTATCTTTAATTCACCAGCATAACTCTTAAGAAACTCTCCAATCTTTCTAAACACCAGACAGGTTAAGACATAGTAATTGTATAGATAAATTCATACAATTTCCAAAGATGGCCCCTATTGACACCTGCATAAAACCCCCAAACTGGAGGGCTTCTATGTTAAAATAAACTTCATTTAAAATATTATAGAAAATGACAAATGAGTGTGCAGGTGCCCACCCATTATTTACCCAATTCTGTTACTACCCTATCCCAGTGTGCTTTGCACTTAGGACACCACAATGCATTTCATCATCAGGTCTCTCTAGGCTCCTCTTAGCTGTAACGGTTCCTCAGATTATTCCTATTTGTGATGACCTTCAGAGTTTTTAGAAGTACTGATCAGGAATCATTTGGGATTGCCTTATATGTTTTGCCCTCTTGATTCAGTTGAGGTCTTAAGTTATGAACAGAGGCAACTAAAGCCAAGTGCCATTCTTACCACATAATATCTAGCTGTATCCTATAAACATGGTTTGTCAGAGCTAATGCTGAATTTACTCATCTGGCTAAGGCAGGAATGTCAGGCTCCCAGGTCAACCCCTCACCCGCCCACTACAAAGCTAGACCTTCTTCCCAAATGTAGGACAAGGCAGTCACAGTGTACAGCAGTATGAAAGGATGGAGATTTCATTTCCACTTAAATATCTCCTCTTCAGAAGCCTTTCCTGTCCAATAGACCCATGGAAACTCCACATCATAGGCTGCCACATGACCTCACAGTCTTAGTTAACATAGTTTCAACACTATATCTGCAGTGCTGCAGAGAAAACCCAAGGCTTGTATGATGGCTAGTTCACTGATGGAAGATGCTAAGTGTAACAGTAAACCTTCATTGTCACCTTGACTAAAATTAGTATGGCCCAGGACTGTATCAGCCCTGTCTGGAATAGAAGGTGACACTATAACACCATATCAGTTTCGAAGTCCAAAATTACCTGGACAGGGAAGCCAGAGGTGCTTCCCACAGCTGCAAAACAATCTGTGTCACTTGCTGTCACTGCTTTTGACAACCTCAACATTTCCATCAGGAGACATAACTCTGACAAGCTGCTTCTTCTTCTTCTTCTTCTTCTTCTTCTTCTTCTTCTTCTTCTTCTTCTTCTTCTTCTTCTTCTTCTTCTTCATTTTGTCCACAGAATGGACATACTATACATAGTGTCTATTAAAAATAAATCATGTCCTAGACATGTATCATCTCATTAATCCTATGGGAACACATAGACCATGGCATGCTTGTGGTGGTCAGAGGACAACTTTGCTGTAGGTTTTCTTCTACTGTGTGGAACCTGGATGTTGGAATCAGATGGCTGGATTAGTGCTGAGCCCCTTTACCTGCTGTGCCATGATCTTTTTGTTTTGTTCTTCAAGACAGGGTTTCTCTGTGTAACAGCCTTGGCTGTTCTAGAACTCACTTTGTAGACCAGGCTGGCCTTGAACTCACAGAGATCTGTCTGCTTTTGCCTCCCAAGTACCAAGATTTAAGTCTTGTTGCCACCATGCCCAGTGCCCTTGCACCTGTCTGCCCAATTTCTGGACGAGAACCCACCTTGGCTCTTTTAAACATTCCTTTAAAGGCAGGCTTTCACAACTAATAAAGACAAGGGAAGGTGTCCAGGCACCCTCTTTGTTGTCTTGGGGGTGGTCACTGTCCTAAGGGTGCTACAATCTTAGGAAACAATGGTGCTTACTAGTTGCCAGTACAGTATCGGACTTGAGTCTATTTTAGTTACAGACATAGATAGCAAATGAGTTGATACATGAAGAATACATGCAATAGTAAGTACTGAAAACATGATAGCTATGTTTTGTTTTTGAACATTGTTATGTCATAAGGTTCATAGCAGGGCATTACAGCACATACTTCTATTTTCAGCGAGGTAGGAGGTTCATGAGTTCAAGACAGTCTGGGCTACCCTAAATCCAGACAGCCGGCAATAGAGAGAGCCTGTTTCTAGGAAAGAGGGAGAGGAGGGATGGAAGGAAGGAGAGAGATAGAGAGGGAGGGGGAGAAGAGGGAGAGTGTGTTCATGTTCATGAGAGACACGCATGAGGTCAAGGCTTGGGAGGAGCTACTAGGTCTCTATGAAAACCACAGAGAACTGAACTTCCTCAGAGCTCAGAACTCTGATTATCAGATGGTGGAATGGTCATGACTAAATCATAAAACGATATAAACATGCATCTGCATTCATTCCCACATACATTAGAGGGGCATCAGTATGCCAATATCTAGCTTACTTTGTATAAACGTTTTCATTGGATGGTGAATCTTGAGTCAGAATTAAGTTGAGACCATGCAACTTAATTCACCCACTGAAACTCTCATTTTTTTTTCTCTTTTAATGATAAACGGAACACAGGCACATTTTCAGTTGTAAATTATAGTTTTTGTTCAAACTTGTTCCTACTATCTAATCTTTTGTGAAAACAAGCCCTTTATATTGTTTCAAATGAGTTGTCTGTTCAAATGGACTTTTAAGTTGGGGGTGAGGGGTGAAAGAAACAGACTTAGGAACCAAGAGTGTGCTGCCAACAGGAAAATTCAGTTACCAGGTGGAGACTGTTTAGTGAATAGAGTTACTTGATAGATTAATACAGAATAAGCAATATTCAAGAGCAGAGGGCCGAGGAGGAGGAGAGAAGGAAAGCTAGTTGCTAGGGAAACAACCATGCAGGTGACTATAATGGCCATAAACTCAGTTTCATCACAACCGTAGGAAGCAGGCGCACAGGGACCACAGCCTCTTTCTATACTGCTGAGAGGACCTTGGTGCTTCTGTTCTCTGAAGCATCAACAGCCTTCTGAAAAACTGTCAAGGGTAGAACTCATTACAGAGACACTGGAAGAGAAAGCTGTACAGGTTTAGGAAATTAAAGGGATTTGAAGTTCTGGCAGGATCTGCCCCACCCCCTACCTGTAAAGCTAAGAGCTCAGAAGGACTTCTCCTTCCACCCACGTACTGAAGGAACATGCTGGCTGAGTTAGGGTTCCCAAACTTTACTGAGCTGTTATTCGTTAAATCATTCTCCTTCCCTGTTCCTCTTGCAGAAGCTATCTGGGGATTAATAATTAGTAATTAGCCTGCACTGATTCTCTTTTCAATGTTTAGTGTTTTGGATGAAGGCAGAGTTCTGTTTAGAGTCAGACCTTCACGCCTACTAGAACTTGGTCCTTGAACTCACAGGCAATACCATAAACCAATAAATTCACCAAGCCACCAGGAAAGGCTTCAGCTGGAGAAGAGACTGAAGAGTGAACTTGTCAAGTGCAGTGGTGCATGCTGCCAACATTACCTGATCTCAAGAAACAAGATGAGAACCTTAACATGCCGTACAAGCAGAGCCTGCATGTTGCTGGCATCTCAGTCTCCACTCTTTGCTACTGTCACATCCATTTCTTGTGAGCATGGATTATTTGCTCTTAATTAATTTCAAAACCGGAGACCTGCATTTACAGGTCATTCATCCAGTCATTGTATGCATGACATTATGAGGTATGCCAATCACGGTCCTTGGGCTCATAAGCTTCAATCCTGAGAGGTTGTGGGGGAAGAACATGGGGCCCCTTAGCAAGAAAGTATCACTTGTTGGAACCTTAGCATTCAAGCATGGAAAGAAAATTCCAGATATTGCAACCTTAAGGGCTGTTAAGCTCAACTTCCTTGGCATATATTTGGCTACAGAACTGAGGGAAATGGCCTTATATTTTGGTCATAGGCTCTCAGGCTTATAACACATGGTGTGTCTTACCTTAGAATAAAGCCTACATCTTGCCATTTAGATATTTCTAAGCTGGACACACAGTATGCCACTGGTTTCACTCAGTGATTATATTTTCATGAGATACTATAACATAGTTGGGATTTAGGGAACATTCAACCATCTATCAACCATTCCACAGCACCATGAAATTAAATGCTCATAAAAGCATAGATTCTGCAGTCACATGTTAAAATAATAATGCAATCAACAGTATCATTATCCTACCACCAGCACAAAAGCCAGAGAGAAGGCAGAGACACATTGATGGCACAGTTTGGGGGGCACAGCACAATAAACACGTGTTAAAAGGTACCTTGTCAAAACACACAGTGAAATGTCTGTCTGAGCTCAGAATCAATAAATCCAAGAGAAAATGACTCATATTCAATCAACATAAATTGCTCAGTGAGATAATTAAAGACCCAAGTCATTAAGGGCTCAGCATGAAGGCTGATATTAAAAATGAATCCATTCTGGAAATGTGCCACCTCAGGCCTCCTATTTACAGTGTGGCACAGCACATCAGGGGAACCACCTCTCTCCCTCCATCACACCTTCGTGGAGGAAGATTTGGGCTCCGATTATGCCAGCAAGAGGAATTATTTTTGGTCAGAGTGATAATTGATTCTCGCTGCTGTGAGAATTACCAATGGTAGCAAAATAGCTACTATTGGAGGCTAGTAGTGACAGATGTGGTCTGCTGGAGAGGAGCGAGCCTTCTTCAAGACCTGGTAAAGGATTTGTACAATGAAACCATAACTCTCTGAGGCAGAAGCCCAAATGGAGCTTTCTCATAATGCTGATTTTTCTGTCTTCTTTGTGTGTGCATGGTATGTGCCCATGTGTGTGTACACGGATGCAGGCTCATGTGCACACATTTAGGAGTCTGAGGAGGATATCACGTGTCTTTTCTATCACTCTTCACCTTATTTTGTATTCAACTGAACCTGAGGCCGGCACAGGGTCTACCTGTCTCCACTCTCCCTCAGTTGTTACAGGGGTGCATAGCAAGTACTGTTAAGCTACTAGGTTATCTCTTTAGCCCAATATGTTTTTTAATAAGGTTTGGGAAAAAGTCCAAGGGCTAGAGAGATGACTCCATCAGTAGAACACTCACCTTGCAAGAACAAGGACCTGACTTTAATCCCCAGAGCTCTTGTAAAAAGCAGGACATGGAGGCATGTACTTGTAATCTCGGTGACAGCGAGATGGGAGGTAGAAAGACAGAACCCTGGAAGCTTACAATTCAACTAGTTTAGCTTACTCAGAGAAGTCCAGGCAATTGGGAGAGCCTGTCTCATCAAAAGGTGGAAGATATCTGGGGTTCTCTCCTGAACTCTTCATGCATGTGCAAGCATAAGTTTGTACTCCATTGCACACATATGTGCATGCATATAAACACATATAAATACATGTATACACATCCATATATACACATATACACAAAAGTTACCATGTTAAAAATTAAAGTAAGTTCTCTCCCAATTCCAAGCATCCAAATATTATTCTGAGAATAACAGGTTTCTATAAATTTCTCTAGTTCTTCCTGACCATGGAGGCCTATGCATGGACATGTAACTTCCCTTTCAAACACAAATTTGGAGTACAGCACAGCCAGTGGCAAGCCGGGCACTTATTCATTAGCACCCTATCTTTGCAATCATCCCAGATCAGCACATGCAAAGGTAATTAGCCAGACACAACATTTTCAACTGCATGTAAGACATAAATGGCATAGTAACACCCAACGTGTAAAAGACACTAACTTCCATATAGGCTAACAAAGAAGCTTAGCAACAAACTGCAGACGTGCATGCCCTGTTGCACTTTTCAGCAGTAGGCTGCCAGGCCCAGGCCATTGGGACTCAACTTCAGAAAAATGGAGTTCTTCACGAGCATGGTGAATGGATCAGCTCTCCAGTTACGCACAGAGGGACAGCTGCCATTGTAAGACAATGGGACAAAATAAGATGTTGGCCAGGCAGAGCCCCACCAGCCCTCCTAATCTCTGCAGGACTTCCTGCAGTCTTCATTTCCATTATTGCTCACTCATCTGTTCTGAAAGCCAGAGTCAATCCATCTCAGCACCCGCCTGCCCTTCATTTGTCATGACTTGGTTCCCAATCCACAGTGCCATCTACTCTCTGCCAAGCTCTGTGACAGAGAGCAGGGAGGACAGTGAATCACCAGTGAGGCAGCCTGGGGTGGCTTTTCTGAATAAAAATATGCATAATTCAGCGACGGAAGAGCTATTCCTGGAAACTGATGATGAAGAACTCAGGCTCTCTATAACGAGCCTGGTCCTTTGCTACCAGATAACCACGATGATCATCTCAAAAAAGCAGATGTTAGACCAAGCTCAACAGGGTTGTGATTGATGAGCCCCACAGAAATCCTAAAGGTGAGAGGGACAGTCATTTAGCACTGGGACCTATACAAGGGACTGGAACTCAGCCATGCCTTGTGTTCTCAAGTACATGCAAAGTGCAAAGCTCGTAGTTTAGCATGGCAGAGTTAGCAGAAACTATGGTTTTCATCTTAAATCTGCAGGGGCTCTTGGAAAACCATTATGCAGATGGTGTCTCAGCTATCTGGCTCTCATTTCCATCTGGGACACTACATAGTCCACAGGGCATAGTCTCTCTCCATCACATGCATCCATCACATGCATGCACATGTTCACACACACAAACACACACACACACACACTAAATACTTAAAAATTAAATGAAAGAACAACAGTAAAAACAAAGAAGCAAAAGTGGCATATCAGAAGGCTGTATGTGTAACAGTATCTTCTTAGTATATACAGGCCTTGTGTGATCAAAACTCAAACTTTAAAAAAAAAAAACAACTTTATAACTACTTCAAACAAGTTAAGCAATTTATAACAAAGCATATTAAAGCAAAAACATGTTAACTTCTTTATACAAATTATCTATCAGGAAATCATCTAAGCAGAAGAATTCATCCCGGCAAAATTGACATGTTTTGATTACTTTAAATAAGTAACTGCTTCTACACCCCTATCTGAAGCATCTTCTTTTTCCAACACGAATTTATTATTTTTATGTATTTTTAATATTATCCGCAATCTTCTCAAACTCACGTTTTATGATTTCTGAGTTTCAAACTGTCCACACATTGATTCTTTTTCATTGACCATAATACTTATAGTTTGGATCATACTTTCTCTGTACTTGTTGCAGTGCCTGTTAAGCTCACAGCAAATTCTGATAAATTGTGACCTTTTTATAAAGTCAATATAGGAGAAGTTGGCCTCAAATTCATGGCATTTTTCTTACTATGAGTGTGGTGGTTTGAATAGGTATGACCCCCATAGACGCATGTGTTTGAATGCTTGATCCATAGGGAGTGGCACTATTAGGAGGTGTAGCTTTGGTGTGGCCTTGCTGGAAGAAGTGTGCCACTGTGGGAGGGGACTTCAAGTTTTCAGATGCTCAAGCTAGGCCCAGTGTGGCATTCACTTCCTGCTGTCTGTTGATCCAGATGTAGAATTCTCAGCTCTTTCTCCAGCACCATGTCTGCCTGCATACTGCATGCTTCCTGCTATGACGATAACTAAACCTCTGGAACTGTAAGCCAGCCCCTGTTAAATGTTTCCTTTATACGAGTTGCTGTGGTCCGGGTGTCGCTTCACAGCAATAAAATCCCAGCTAAGACAATGAGTTTGGGAGTCCTGGTATTATGGGCATATGCCAGCATACCCAAGTTCTAATTTATAAATTTTCAACTAAAATATATAAATAATTGAACCCAGATGTTTTTCTGGGTACTGCTGGTGTGTGTGTTTGTGTGTGTGTGTTTGTGTGTCTGTGTGTGTGTGTGTGTGTGTGTGTGTACATGTGCAGCTGTGCATTCGAACGGAGGTCAGAAGACATCCCCTAGTATCATTCCTCAGGCACTATACACTTTTTATAAAACAGGCTCTCTCACTGGCCTGAAACTCACTGAGTACATGAGGCTGGCTGTCCATCAAGTCTCAGCACCAGGATAAGAAGGGGGCACCATGCCTGGCTTTCTGGATAAGTCACACTCAGGCTAAGCACTTTACCAATTCAGTCATCTCCCCAGCAGGGTACTATTATTTTCTACTTTCTCAGACATTTTAAAAAAGATAAACCTTGTAAAATAAACTGTTTCTATTAGCAATTTTCTTAAGCTCTCTCAGAGTTGGATGCTATAATGTAATCATACTCTCCATCTTTTCTCATTGCTAGACAGATATAAAATTATCCACTAAAAAATAGAAATCCACCAAGATATTTTCCACAGACCAAGCTATTCCAGAGTACAATTATAGATTTTTGAAAACTCATACACAGTATTTGAGCTCTTGTCATTGAATTTGTTCCATTTCTTTTATAGGGATGTATTTCAAGATTTAGTTCCAACCAGGGACTGCAGTTGGCTACTAACTTAAAATACTACTGTTGAGGTCACTTAATATAACAGAATAATTAAGAGTTTCCAATTATAGTGCTGGAGAGATAGCTCAGCCATAAAGAGCATTGGCTGCTCTTCCAGAGGATCCAAATTTGATCCCCAGCACCCATATGGCTGCTTGCTATCATCTATAATTCAACTTCCAGGGGGATCTGATGCCCCCTTCTGGCCTCTAAGGGCAATACATACACATACATGTAGGGAAATCACTTACAGGCTTAAAATAAAATTCTAAAAAAAAAAAAAATTCCAACTGTTTTATTAAGCAATGCAACCAAAATGTCAGTATTTAGTTATAAGGCGGTCTGACACCAGGTGAATGAACAAATCCCTCTGTCTTAGAGCAGGAAGCTTACAGAGGGCAGCAAATGGTTAGTGGAAATAGAACCAGGAGGTCAGAGCCATGGGGATTGAGTCTAATTCTCACTATGCCAATTTCTCCACAGGACCCTAGCAGCTCAGCTGCAGAGAATACAGGCAGAGCACTAATGTGGGATGCTGCATTTGAAGGTAGAGAAAGAAAGATACTGCCAGGAGAGTAACCACAGGGAGGCATGAGGTACCTGCTCTAAAAGCTGTTAGGTTAGATAAGAAGACTATCTATTGGGTGTCGTTCTCCATAACCTCAAAGAAAAAGCATCAGAAAAGGCAACTGGGAAGCCACCATTTAGGCTGAAGACAGACATGGAGGGGTGGAGAATTATAGAGTTAAAAATGGATCATGAGGCTATATTACTTCATGCGGAGTTATAAAAGTGGGACCAGAAAGTCACAATACGGCTGTCCCCATGGACACTGAAGACAGCAGCACAGCTAAGTGTGAAGGACAATTTGTTAAGTAAAGCGAGTCAGACACAGAGACATGAAAACTGTATGCTCTCATTTACACGCAGAAGCTTAAGAAGTTGGAATCATACAAGTAGAGAGTATAATGGTGCTTACCAGAGGCAGGGAAGGAGAGGATGGTTAAGCATATGGGATGCCACTGCATAGGAGAAACGACTTCTAACTAAGGTGGACAAAATTAACTATAAACTTCAAAATAGCTACTAGACTGGATTTTGAGTGTTCTCAAAACATGGAAATAATAAATGTTTCAGGCTGTGGATTTTCAGCAACCTTAATACAACCATTGCATTTTATCCATGTATTGAGAAAACTCATACCATGCCCCACAAATATGTGCAACTACTGCCAATTAGAATTTTCAATAACTAAATCCAACTATTGGAAGATGAGAACCTTCTTTTCATGTGGTTTAATTGTTATTTGACGGCATGTCCCTTTGCTTTTGTAATACTTACTTGAGTGGTCCTGCTGTTCATACCTGGGGTGCCACTCTATATGGGCATATTGGAGGCTGTGGTGATTTGAAGGAGAATTGTCCCCCATGGGCTCATGATTCTGAATACTTGGACCCCAGTAGGTGCCACTGTTTGAGAAGTAAAGGACCTTTTGGAGGTGAAGACATTCTGGAGGAAGTATGTCACTGGAGGCTGGCTTTAAGGTTTTAGAGCCTGGCTCTCTCTCTCTCTCTCTCTCTCTCTCATCTCTCTCTCTTCTTTCTTCTCCCCACTCCCCCCACCCTCTACCCCCGCCCCCACCGGCAACCTCATATTCCGGATGCCCTGCCCTTCCTTCCTGCCATCAGGACTATATCTCCTCTGTAAGCTAAAACAGGCCCTTTTCTCTAAGTTGCTTTTGATCGTGTATTTTATCACAATAACAGAAAAGTAATTAAAACAGATACATACAGCTGATCCGAGCCCATGCGCTTGTACCCAGTCTCTTTTGACACAAGCCCCATTGTCAAATCTAACTAAACACAAATTCAAAGTTTAGAATGATTAAGAGTTTTCAGATGACAAAAAAAAAAAAGTATTAAAACTCAGGTTGAGGTCAGGTCCTGATTTGCTGCATGGATCACAGGGGTGGGACAGGCCTGGTCCTATGGCACCATTTCACCTCCTACTGGTCCACACTAAAATGTCACCATGCCATTTCACAATACCCATCCACCTTCAAGCATGCTTTACCCTCCCCTATAATTTTCCTCAAAAGTCTTAGTAGTACCTTGTGTATACTCAATTACTTACTAAGCTGTTTGACTACTGTTTCTTCCTCCTCCCGTTATATAAGCTCATATGCATAGAATGTTTATTCATTGTTATAGCTCCCCAGCTAATAATAACAGACATGTTATGGGGCTCCATAAATACTTCTTGAGTGAGTGAGTGAGTGAGTGAGTGAGTGAGTGAGTGAATGAGATAATGTGTAATGATAGCAGATGAAGGTTACAGAATTTCAGGAAAAAGATGATTTTTCTAGGACCAGGTCTCTGAGATCATACAGTCTAGAGGGGATGATCACAGCACACAGTAATTACTCTTCTTGATGATGGTACAATTCTATAATTGCAAGGAATGCCTAACACAGTGGACACCTTCCACGAAGGGTGACAAGGTAGCCAGATGGAGGAGCTGGGGTGCAGAGGAGGGCTGTGTGACAGACACGGAACATTAAGAAGCTTGTGTGATACTTTGGCACATTCAGAGAAAGGGGAGGGTTTACAAGCCAAGTAGAAGCTTTTTGGAAACTGGAATGCTATGAGAACATGCCCTCAGCAGGAATCCATACATTGAATCTGCACCGCATGGGGATGCTGGCTGTGTCAGAGCAGAGGTCTGCTCCCTCGGATAAGCTGTCACGTAGACTGGCAGTCCCAGAGCATCGCAGGCTAGAATGTCTAATCTAATACACTCTGAAATTTATCATGGTGCAGGTGCTCTTTGTATAAGTTCCAAGTTTTCAATCTGCTAGGGAACGGAAAACAACCACCTCAGCAGCGATTCCTTCTATATTTTGGTATTTTACAAGTCTGAGCCTGCTGACTTTCATTTATTACAATGAATGCTTAAATGAAAGAAATTATCCATGCAATCTGTAAGTGAATAAATGAATGAAATAGATGCTTTTTATTCAGGGCCCGTTTCTTCTCCTTGTGCACTTTAACGGCTTCCCAAAAGTGAGTACTGGTGGCCTGAGGATACTTTTAGAAGATCTTATAGTGGTTTCTATAATGGTAAGATTTTTATCTGGGGCTGGGGAATTGCAGCTTGCTGGTAAAGCATTTCCCTAATGCAAGGCCATGAGTGTGATCTTCAGCACACCTCTTCCCAAAAGAGTTATGGCATTTTAAAGCTGTGCATAGTTCAAGATCTCATTACTTTGTAGTCAAAGACATTTGTGATGCAGATTGGGTCAACTGGGGGATATAGTATTTTTAAAAGTACCACAAATGTATTAAGAGTAAAAAATATATTTATGGTATGATTACAAAAAGCAAAAACAAAACAAAACAAAACATGTGCTACAAGAGACAAATGACAGTGTATATCCCAAAGGGGTTAATTCAGCACAAAAATAAAAATAAACACACCAGGAGTGAACACTGGAATTCTACAATGTGTGATGTAAGTATTTGTGGAACCTAACAGAGTTAGCTCAACAATAGGAGCCTTCAACAACACTCTTTCAATAAAAGATAGGACAAGCCACCAAAATATCACAAAACAAATGCAGGACCTGCCCACCCACTGTAGACCAACACGACCTGACAGATATATGAGTTCCATTCCAGCCAGCAACAGTGGAAGCACTCTTCTCAAGATGGAATGGGATATCCTCCAGAGTAAGCCAGAGGTAGGCCACAAAATAAGTGTTAGTAAATTTTAAAAGGATTGAAATCCTGCCTCACAAGGGATGAGAGCCAGAAATCAACAGCAGAAGGAAAACTAGAAAATTCACAAACATAGAAACTAAACAGAATACTCTTCAACAGCCAGCGGACCACAGAGGAAAATCATGAAGAAAGCTGAGAGGCAATTTTAACACCACAACTACCAAAATGTATGACACAGAGCAAAAGCCATGTAAGATGTTGAGGCTGGAGAGACGGTCCAGCAGCTAAAACTATACTTGCTACTCTGGCAGGGGATGGAGTTTGTTTCCCAGCACACACCTGGGGTACCACATGCATAGGGTACACAACACACACACACACACACACACACACACACACACACACATGCACGCACATAAAGAAACAATTTTAAAGGATCTTTAAAAGATATTTATAGGGCTTAGGAATATAGCTCAGTGGTAGAATTCTTATCTAGCAGAATGGAGGTCTTAGGATCATTCAGGCAAAGTCCTGGAAATAAAAACATTTATAGCTGCAAATATGCGAATTTAAAAAGTTGAAAGACTGTGTGCCAGTAATTTCATATAGTTGAATCTAATAACACTTGTTCAAAATTATATATCAGACCCCTTTGATTTTTGTCTTTTCAACTCTCTAAACCTTTCTATTCCAGTAGTATTTCCTCAGCAGTTAATGTATGAAAGATGAGCAGCAGTAGCCAGAAGGAGCAAGTTGGCATCTGCCAGTGTCTCTAGATGTTATTGACCTGGCAAGCCAGCCAAGTTGAACTCCAAAGGACAAAACTCCTCAAAGATGAACCCCTACAGACAGAGACATTCACAGGTTCAACCTCATACAGACTCACCCCCTACACAGGCTCAACCCTTCACTGGTTCTACTCTGTGCAGGCTCAGCCACTCACAGACCAGACTTTGCCCCCCTCTGGCTCCTCAATAATGCCTCTGTCTGAACTAGACCTTCTGCCAGGAGCAGAAGCCACCTCCCTAAGCCCTACATCTGTCTGCCTAACTCTTAATCACCTTCCATGAGGGTGCCTCCTCTCAGATCACAGACTAGAATCCTGAAAGAAAGCAGTCATGGTGGGTTACCGCCCCTCTGCAAAGAGAGCTGCTACAAAGGATCATCTATGTCTTATGCCATAAAACCTAACTACCCTCCCAATATTGAGCAGAAACTATAGGTCTACAGAGTTCTTAATTGCTTGTGGTGAATGAAGATAAGATTTCAGTAATTTATATGTAAATATACTAAGGTATTATATTCAGAAACACTTTTTTTCTTCACTATTATGCTTGGCTACTTACTGAAAGCTTTCTATTGAGAGTGGTAATTTGTGTTCTAATTAAAAATGTTTTGGGAACACAGTGAATATGGGGATATGAATACAATATCCCCATGAAAGCTAACATTGGTGACCCTACCCCCCAAACAGGGAACTGTTCAAACAGCTTCATATACAAGCTAGCACAGTAGATAAAACACATTTTCTCTTGGAAACTGCATATATTTTCATGTCCTGGGCTACCTGGGAACAAATGAATATTCTTCAAAGAATATGTGTTTAATTCTTATGTTTTCAATCTCAGAAGGTATCTAGTTATATTATACATATTTGAATGCTATCATGGAATGAAATAAATATTAGAAATATTTGCATCTCACCTAGAATAAGCATAGCAAAGTAAGTCACCATAGTAACAAAAATCATTCATTCATTCATAGTCATTATTTTTTTAATTACATAAGGGAAAAACAGAGCAATTGTGAATGGAATGAGATTTTCAGGTAAATTCCTATGCTATTATTAAATAATCTTTCTTCTATGCTTTTAAAATATTTAGTGAATCATAATTAATAAGGCTATCTAGGTATACTGAATTATTCACATTAGTAGTACCTACAAGTTTTTTTGTTTAGAAAATATTATTGGAACATTATACTCACTGGTCAAGGGTACATGTTGGGTTACTTGCTGCCTTAATCAAATGATTTAATCTCTCTAGTTGGTTTCTCCATGAAAATTAGAATATACATCTTCCAAAGTTTTTTTTAAAGAGTAAGAAAAATATATTTGATTGCCATTCCATTTCTATGTGATATTAACTGAAAAAGTATTTATTTTTAATGATTTATTTCATTTTAATTATGTGTTTGTATGTATGGTGAGGTAGATGTACATGGGTGCAGGTCTCTGCAGAGGCCAGAAGAGGGCGTCAGATCCTCTGAAGTTGGAGTTACAGGCATTTGTGAGCTGCCCAATATTGGTGCTAGGAACGGAATTCAGATCCTCTGGAAGAGCAAGAAGTGCTCTTTACCATTGAACCATCTGTCTAGCCCTTGAACAAATATTTAAAAAGTGAAAGACTTTTATGACTTGAAGAGAAACCTGAATACAGAACAAATATTTATTCAGTGCTCCATACAGTGTTCAAGTACCATTCTCCCAGGCAACAAATCAGAGGTTAACTTTTCTGAGGGAGAAAAGTGTTATAGAGAGAAATAATGTTAGGGGAAGAGATGGGGAATAAACACATCCACAGTAGGAGTTGAGAGAGGGAATTTTATACAAGTGAGCTAGGAAAATACCTTAAGAAATGGCATCTAGTAGAAATTTCAGCATTCCCTGAATTCCACAAGAGCATTAAGAGATTTCAGGGAAGGCCAGTGAGATGGCTCAGCTGGCGAAAGGGCTTGCCACCAAGCCTGACGACCTGGTTGAAACCCCTGGCCCCATATGGTGGAAGGAGACAAATGACTCCTGAAAGTTGTCCTCTGACCTCCAAATGTAAAGTGTATGCACACAAAAAATAAAAAACAGACAGACAGACAATCTCCACTAGTGACTGTTGCGGGTTACCCTGCTCAGACACCCCTTGGGGGAGGCGGTGAGAAGACACAGCACCAATGACTCAGGCACTGGGAATCAGTGAGTAGCAGAGAATGCTGAAGACTTGTTCATTAAGGAAGTGAAATCCGCCTTTATACCACCTCCCAGGGTCCTATTGTCTCAGGCAGCTGACTCTGCTGCATGTCCTTTTCTCATTGGTGTCTCTGGTCAGGTGTCTCTTTGTCAGTGTCTCTGGACACTGAGGCAGGCTTGGCGGCTTGGCTCAGGGGGGAAGTGTCTGCTGCACATATCCATGTGGGCTGGCTTAGGCACCGCGGACAGGGCCATTGTGGCTTGGGTAGGCTGGCTGCTGTTTCTCCTACAAGTGACAAAGTCCTGGTGGTGGCACAAACTCTGATTGAGGAACACTAAAGATCTGGTCTGGATACAGTTGAATGAAAGAGTAAGAGAGAGGTGAGACAAGACAAGGTCAGTGGCCTTATAGTGTGTCAGGGCTGATGCAGTCCTGCTGGCTGCTGTAAAGTCTTTGTAATGACAAAGACAATGGAAATTGAGGCAGTGAGCCAATGGAAGTCTTCAGCAAGAGTCTGGCTAGCACAGTGTGGTAGTTTGAATGTATTTGGCCCCCATAAACTCAGGGAAAGTGGTACTATGAGGAGGGGTGGTTTTGTTGGAGGAAGTGTGTCACTGTGGGGGTAGGCTCTGAGGTCTCATACATGCTCAAGGCATTCACAGTGTCTCAGTTCACTTCTGGTTGCTTTTGAGTCAAGATGTAGAATATTCAGCTCCTTCTCCAGCACAAAGTCTGCCTGTATGCCACCATGCCTCCCACCATGATGATAATGAACTAAACCTCTGACACTGTAAGCCAGCCACCCCAAATAAATGTTTTCCTTTATAAGAGTTGCCGTGGTCATAGTGTCTCTTCACAGCATTAGAAAGCCTAACTAAGGCACATACCAAGACAGCAGTACAGTGGTAAAGTTAGGGAAAGAAAGACAGGTCCCTTGGTTCTAGGCAATAGCTGTGATAGTATGTTGTTGGTGACATTGGGTGGGTGGGTTTGTTGGGTGAGAAAGATGAATGCAGAATGACTCCAGATTCTGAGTCCAAAAAATTGCTAGAAGGGGGCTGCCATTTGCTAAGATGAGACAGACACCAGAATAAAACAGATTTTATGGAAATTTTGAATGGTACTTAGCAGCAAAGTGAAACTGCTAAGTACTTCTAGGCTGGAGAGAAAGATTCAGGAGTTACACATGAGTGTAACCTAAAACCTTATTGGAAAGATGGCAAAGCACAATAGCAATATAATCTATTTCTTTTTCTATAAAAGTACTTCCAATATATTCTTTTGTTTGTTTAGGTGTATGCCTAAGTATGTACACATGCATATAAATGTGTGTGTGTGTGTGTGTGTGTGTGTGTGTGTGTGTGTGTGTGTGTGTGTGTAATGATGCACGTGTCAAGGAAAGAGGAAAATCTCTGGTGTTGAGTCTTGCCTTCCATTTCTAGGCAGGTATATGCCAGGCTATCTGAGCTACAAGAATGCTCCTGTCTCCGTCTCTCATCTTGCACTAGGAGAACTGGAATTATACGTGTTTGCTGTTTTATCTAGCCTTATGTGGGTTCAGGGAATATGAACACAGGTCCTCATGCATGTGTGGTATGCACTTTACCCACAGAACTGATTTCTCATCTATAAATTATATCAGAAGATTGCCCCCCACATAGCATTCTG